>NC_133176.1:24230000-24530000 GCF_049306965.1 Danio rerio | reverse complement strand
AATGGCAACCATGGCAACAGCTATGGTGTGGCAGCAGGAGATTACCTTACCTACAGTTCCCGTGGCAGCGAGCCACCAACTACGCTTGAGAAGAAGATCCTGAAAGAGCTGACGGCGAACTACGCTCCTTCATACCTGAACACACAGGAGCGACAGGGAAAAGCCCACCAGGGCACCCTGACAAATAAACTCAACAACCATCTGGCCAACGGAGGCGTCGCCGGATCTTCGTCCATCCCAAAAGACGATGTCATGGTGCTCGACAACCCTGGAGCGTTTCATCGGCATGATGACGGGGGTGGGTTAAGTCTGGAACTCATTCGGGAGGAGTCACAAGCTCCGCTCTTGCCACCGCGACCGCCCCCTCCTGAAAACCACGCCCCCTTGCACACGTTCACTGCCCATCGGCGCCTCCCACAGGAGAACAGCGAGAGCTTTTTCCCCCTTCTCCCCAATGACACACACTCTTCCCACACACACACTCCCCGTGCGCACACACACTCTCCCCTCAGAGACTCGCTTTATACCAGCATGCCCACGCTCACCGACCTCCCGCACGGCACTGATGACCTCATCAACGGTCTCCATGACGATGAAGACGAAGAGGAGGAAGAAGACGGTGAGGAGGAAGAGGGCAGCGAGCTGCACTTGGCCAACGGCAAAGGGGTCATCATGGAGTCGGATGACGTGTACTACAAAAGCATGCCCAACCTGGGCTCCAGGAACCACATACAGGAACTAGAGAGCTACTATCAGATGGGACGTGGCGGCAGTGACGGGTTCATCGCCCCACCTGAGAAAGAAGACTCGTCGCCTGAAGAACAGCCACCAGATCCTTCACAACTGGTCACCAGCCTATAGACACTGACGCACGCGCACACACATCGTCACTCAGCGCGTGTGTGTGAGTGTGACACAATGCACAAGGCATGGGATACACTACCTACTGCACTGATAGAGAGACTGATTCCAGAAAGCCCCACAACTCCAGTTCATACAAGTCACCGAATTCCAGCTCCAGTTAGAACCAGTAACCAGAACTAGTAACCCATTCCTACGCTAGAACAAGGACTACCGCATGTAGGCAGGTCTCATAGACCTTTTTTCTTGTCAATTTCGTTGGAAATCCGCTGAGTAAAACCCTTTTAAAATCTGGAGACGTGGACAAACTTTTGCTCCCTTGATCATTTGCTCTCCTCGACCTTCATCCAGCGGCCGCGTGATTTTCCTTGAAGCTCTCCGTGGATAGCAGAGAGCCTGTAAACAGACTACGGAAAACTAGCTGCCATTTTAGATGACCGTGTATGATAATGAGACCACCGACCTAGACTCTGAACTGCATAAAACCCACAACAACTCTCTAGACTTCTCTGTGATTCTCTGCTGCACACATTCCTTCTCGTTTAGCACCGATCCGGAAGTCATCTAATCTTCAAAACCGAGGACGCATCTTGTTTTCTTACGTTTATTTTTCAGTAATAATCTCAGTTATGGGAAAGGTAATCTTCACTAAATACAAACAAATGGAACATTTTGTCCATGTAAAATGTACAGATTCCCGATATTGCATATGATCGTATGCGTTTCATGTTTTCGACATATTTTGCCCCCTGTATGTGTTTTTGTAGACTAGACCAATCCCACAATGCTGTGCCGGTCCTCCAGAATACTATCCCTTAAAGACACAGCACACGTATCGACATACACACTCTGGTTTGGAAGGATGACCATGCTTCCTTCTTTATTTTTCGTTCAAATGCAACACTTTGTTATTGTAACTCTCACTGTGTCGATGATAACCAAGAGACTCTGGGAAAGTGGCTGTTTCGTGATTGGAAGCTATTGCAGATGGGATCCCAATGATGCTGGAATGTCGTCATGTCACGAATACCAGAGTGTTTACGCTTGTACATGCCACCTTTTATAAGAGCAGGAATTCCAGATACGTGTGTGTTGGCACAGCTAAAAATGTTCTCAGGCTAAAAGATGGTCTGTTTTTGTGACATATCGAGTCTGTTTTTAACGGTTTAATCAACATAGAAAGAGAAGCTAGTGAGGTGAAATCGCAAACGAAAGTGTGGTCTGGGGAAATTGTGATTAAAAATCATGCGTGAACTCATAAAATAACCATGTAAAAGAACAGACTAGGAATTCAGCGGAGTTGTTTTGGAAAATGGAAACAACCTTGTAAAGGTCGGTTTCTGAAACTACTGTTTACTTGTTCTCAAACTGAGACTCCCTGTAGCTTGCACATCTATCCCTTGTTAACCCACCCCGAGAAAAATTGACTGCATATTTATTCCTGTGATTCAGTCTTGTTTTTTTTATTATTATTATCTGTTATTTTTCCAACAGATCAGAAATGTAGGATCTTAGAGAGCGTCGGGAAAAGAAACGAATCAGCACTGAGACCTTTTTTTATTGTTATTATCATCAATATTATTATTACAATATCAATGAAATTATTATTTATTCTTTTCATATGCATTCTAAACTGAATGAACTCATAACTAATATTTGTTGTAACAGTGAAAGTTGTTTGCCAACAAATAAAATGACTGAATTAATATTTACAATATTTCACAGGGGAGCGGTGTGAGTTTCTGCTTCTTTTTAATTCGATTTTTCAATTATGCAGCGGCGGGACGAGGAGCGGTCATGACTCCTCTGGGCAGTTTTTCAGGGAAGGATTGTCATGGAGTAAATTGTACTGTGGATTGTGATTCTCTGTTGAAAATCCTGTTGGACTAGACTTAATCTCTGTCTGGGAAAGCAGCCGGAAGACTTTAGCAGTCCTTCATTCTATATCGTGACCCAGTTTCGGTACCGGCACCCAATCAAACGAGCTCGGTACCAATTAATTATGCACATCTGAGAAGAGCGCCAGCACAAACAGTGTAATTACGACCTATTGATTTCCATGTCTTTCCATGCAAACAGACACACGTCCGTCTGCAAACACGCCCAAATGTCAGACAGCCTGCGTGTGTGTGAGTGTGTCAGGGAGAGTTCGCTCTGCCAAATGTTACCACCTTCATGAATATTTATAGGCCGTTTTGACAGGCACTTGAGTATTTGAAAGGAAGGAAAGATGCAGTTTTCCCCCCCAAGCAGAATATATAGCTCCGTACTCTAGAGCCCTGTCCTGCCTTTCACATGAGTGTGTGTCCTGTGGGCCGCCTATGAGATTGAAAAGTTGATTTTTAAGAGAAAAATATGTTCACCATTCAAACTTTTACAGCATAGATGTCACCCGAACTGAGAAAAGTTTGCTTATGACAACACCGAAAGAGTGAGGGGGAAATGATTTAGACAAGTGGTTCTCAAACTCTTTTTTTCAAGGTCCCCCAAAGGGTCCAACACAATATTTGAAAGGCATCCACACTGGATAAGATATTTCCTCTGGTATTTGTGCTGTAATTATGGCAATGCTGCTTGTCCTCAAACTTTTTATTATCAGAAATTTGGAGTTCTGATATATTAAAATCAACTGACAATGCATCATTTTTAAATCACAATTATGATTTATCAAAAACAAAGTTGATTTGCATTTTTTGTGTATAAAAATAAATCTAATTTGTACTTACATTAAAAATCGACTTTATTTTTTTTACACATCAATTAATCAGTAAATTTAATTTCATTTATGTTGTGACACAAGATTAAATAGAATCTCAGAAGATTTAAAGATTAAAAAAAATGTTTTTTTTTTTATATAGTTTTTCTCAATTGCTTTGACTCAAATCTCATTGTACACAATAAATTTAGATCTTTGAACAATTAGCTTATTGATCACATCAGATTGGCATTTCTTATTGATTTAAGCAAATTGCTAATTCTTTGGCACATGTGTGCAAACAGTAAGTACAGTTGTCTGTAGTTTGGACAAAAACTAATTGCATATGACTTAGTGATCAACATTTATGAGTTAGTCCTCATTTAAACTGTCAAACTTCTCACAACTTCTCAATCATTTTTTATCGTATAACCCATCACACACAAAACATCAAACATTTGAAAATGCACATTTACACCATAAAAATTCTGATAAAATTGGTCTGCTAAATTGGTTAATCCCCTCTTGTGATTTAAACCATACATACAAACTATATATATATATATATATATATATATATATATTTATATAATTTTTTTTTTTTTTTTTTAACACACACACATACACACAGTAGACAGAGAGAGACAGAGACGTGTATATATATAGACATACAGTCATACATAATCACTACATTCACAATCCTTGGAGGAAGTGTAATCTCTGGCAAGAGCAACAGGATGTCCACCAAGAATAATTTTTTTCATGGATGCTATTTTGTAGTTTTTTGTGTATGTATTTGTGGTACCAAAAGCAATATGAAGTATACAATAGAGTAATTGGACAAGCAAGATTGCGCTTTGTATGTAATACAGTTATACAAATGTACTGTATAAATTCAAATGTTCATTTATTATTATTATTTCTGTGTAATATTCACTCTTCTTAACAAATAGCAGATTTTTTAACCCTAATTTTGATGGTTAACTGTCATGATGAAAAAACAACTAATCCTTTTGAGCAGTGTGGCTCACACGATGACAAATACACTTTTTGTTTTGGTGGCATTGACCTAAATACTGACAAAATAATTATGTTTTGAAGCATGAATCAAATGTTTTGGGTGAATAACTATATTTTGCAGACATGCAATGAAGTTTTGGTTCAAGAAAACTGTTTTGACATTTACACTCTTAGTTTACATAATTTTGAGACTGTTTTAAAAAATTTGCCAAAGCAATTGAGAAAAAAAACTGTAACGAAATGCACATTTTTTAAAATGCAGTTGGGTTTAGATCAGGACTCTGGGCTGCTATTTCCAGTGTTGGGAAGTAACTAGTTACATGTAACGGCGTTACGTTATTTAATTACAAAATAAAAGTAGCAGTAATTTGTTACAGTTACTGAGAAAAATGGGTAATTAAATTACAGTTACTTGTTAAAATGTTAAAGATTACAAATGGGGTTACATCTAAAACATTTCTTTAAAAATCTGGGATATGTTGAATAATATTAATCTGTTGCTTTGTCTGTTTTTGATTTGCATGATGCCTTCTGCTAAGGCTATTTTTTAGAGCGGTGCTATTCTGATGCTTTTGATTTGCTGCACACCCACCGTTATAAATCCCGGGGGAACATGTCCTCCCTATAAATGCTTGAAAATGATTTAGTTGAAAATGTCCATTAGAAATTTTAAAGTAATCAAAAAGTAATCAAATGTAATTAGTTACTTTACTTTTAGAAAGTAATCGGAAAGTGGTGTAACTTATTACATTTTAAATAGGGTAATTTGTAATCTGTAATCTATTACATTTCCTAAGTAACATCCCCAGCACTGGCTATTTCATTTGCTTAGTACTGTCGAAAAACTGCATTAGCTGTTTAGCTGTATGACAGGGGACCTGTCCCTTATCCTGCATGATGGATGCTGACTGATTGGGTGATGAACACAGTAAAGGAACCACATGATGCCAAAGGATTCACTGATAAACATTTGCATTGACACTATTTGTGTCTGTACAAAAGGCCAAACTCATGCTGCAGAAAACATCCCCAATGCGCCACAATACAACTCCATCTTTCACTGACTTCTGCAAACACTTGGAGTTTAATCTTTCCCCAATTTCAGAATGAACACTGCGTTTCCCCATCGAACCCAAATAAATTTACTGAAATGAACTTTTGACCAGTTCTCTGTCCACACAACATGCTCAAAGAATTTTCTAATGTAAATCACAGACTTGGAATGAATTCTCTTGCTTTGCCTAATAGAATTATTTTTAAGCTTTAACTGAACAGCCTATACAGTTGTAGGGTTTTATTCAGAAAGAATGAAAATCATCATATGCAATTGTTATAATTCTCTTTTTCACCAAAAAGGCGTAAACATTTTCCAAAGCAGAAGTGTAGAGAACAGTTATGGCTTGGTTGAGATTTGTGCGGATTTCAGGGGGTTTTAAGGTGTGGTTTCATATTAATGCAACTCTTCATTGGTCAGTCTGAATGTCTCACTACTCGCTTTGGTCAAAGAGGAGACAAAACTTCTCTGACTCCCCTGCTATCTGTCTCTGTCTCTTTTCCTCTTTCTCATGTAACTTATTTATATTTAAGCTAGGTAATTAATAATAAATGTTTTATCGTGTCTTATTTTGTAACTAATTCAGTGTAACCATAGCAAATTATTGTTTTGTAAAATTGTATTTTGTAAGTATTCTGTGAATTACATTTGATTTAACTTTAACACTTAATTGCTCTGTATATTGCAATTCTTCACCTAATAGCAAGGCTCTCCCACATAATCATTTTAACTGCACTTCATTCCATTTTTTTTTTTTTTTTTGTATAAGAGTGCAGAAGGATTGAATAGAAATGAAGTTGAATCCCCATTTTTACAATTCCTTTTAGAACGGCTTAGCATCTTGCAAAATCAGTGAAACTGTAACATTAGACTGGCAGTTAAATAACCGTAGGATAATTAAGATTACTGTGCATATTTTAGATGACAATAATTATTTTTTAAATGTAATGTTTTTTAAAGAAAAGTTTTGTGGAATTAAAAAGTGCACCTATACAGCTGTATTTTCCTTTTTTGACACATTAAATTTGTGGCTAAGAAAAACTTATTTGGTGTGGTCAGAGATAAATTTAGTAAATCCCTAATTTTGAGCCCTGAAAAGTCGCGACATAAAAACTGATTGCATTGGGACACAACCCATTTGGTTGTGCACACTGAGCAAGCTAATACACAACACACACAAGAAGTTAAATAAATGAGAAGGTATGTGGACAAAACAAAACATCTAAATCAAGTCATTTTAGCATGTCAAAGTCAAATTTATGCATATACAATATTTTTTTCTATCAAGGAAAGTGTGACTATAGTGAAAATGGAGAGTGGCGAGTAATGTTTGAAATCTACTAGCCACAGTGGCTGGTGATCAAAAAAGTTATTGTCAACCCCTGGTTATGACCCCTCATGAACGGCTAAATACTGCTTGTCATACGCGGACACCATCTCACCCAGTCATTGGGTCACAGCTTAACAGGTCTGCCTTGCCTTCGGAAAGCATGTGCTCTCATTAATAATTAAGAAGCAGGGTCTTCTCATAGGATAAGAAAACTCTGTTACAAATAATAATAAGAAACCTACGTTTCATCACTCCACTAGCAGATTCGCGATACGTCACCGATGTTGATCCCACCCCAATAATTATTTGCAGAAGAGGAAATTGGCTGACAAAAGCTCAAAAATATCCAGTTTTCCCCACAATTAAAGCTGACAGGTGCTAACGTTGTCTTAACTGATGCTCAACACACAAATCTGTACAATTTTTTTTTAAGTACTCCAGGGTTTCTTGAACCTTTTGAGATAGCTTCAAATAGGACATAAGCAGTGACCTCAAATATATATATATATAAGTATTTGAAGTCATCCTATGAAACCTCTTGAAAAGTTTGCTGAGGCCCCCCAGTGGACCCTTGGCCCCTGGTCGAGCAGCAGTGATGGAGACAGATGGCAGAGACTACAGTCCTCTGCCTTGCCTCCTTCTTGTTCGCCTTTGTCTCAGGTTAATTAAATGAGACTGGAGGAGATGTGGGCCGAATCACAGCATGGGCTCTGTGATCACTTAGTGCTGCCTGTGACATTTTTACTCATGCTGCCCACTCTAACATCAAAAGTGTTTTAAGCGCACATGCCCAATCTTGTCACACTGCACCAGACGGGAGTATGACATAAAAATACCCTCCCTGTACTGCCTCTGATTGTGTCCAAATTAAATCTACATTGTGAATATACATGCTGGATGTGGCTTGATAAGTCAGTGTATAATCTACCCCTCTCAAATGGGGATTTTGGCCAGCTTAGAGATTCAGAAGCCTTTCTCAACTCTATCGAAGGAGTAATATCAGACCAAATGCTGCAATTCATTTATTAAAGGTAGCTAAATATTTAAAGGAATTATGTACTGACAACACTTTAAGCAATTTAATATAGTAAAATATAATAAAAAAATAATTATATAAAAAATTATGAATATCATAATAATAATAATAATAATAATGATGATGATGATAAGAAGAAGATGAAGAATGAGAACATAAGGAAAAAGTGTATACTGGTTGTGATGTCTGTTACAGGTTCCATAGTGTGCATTGAAAAAAATTTGTTACATTTTTTTGATATCTACTGCACACATGGAGTTCAGTCTTTCCCCACTTTGATAATAAACACTACTGTTCTCTTATATTTCTGTAGTAGATAAGTGGCTTAGGTAAATTGAAACATTCTCCAGAAATAGTTTTATGTGCTCATTTATAACCAGATGAATTACTCCTAGAGTGAAAAGCTCCATATTGACCATATTTGGAAGGGTCATAATAAATATTGATGAGCTCTGTTCTGACACTTAACACTCACTCACTAACTCACTCACACACACACACACACACACACACACACACACACACACACACACACACACACACACACACACACACACACACACACACACACACACACACACACACACACACACACACAAATATACAGAAAATGCCTTTTTTCAAGATACCAGTTGTCTACCAATTTAAAAGCTTAACTAGAATAATTGGGCAATTACGCAAGTCATTGTATAATGATGGTTTGTTCTGTAGGCAATAAAAAACTGCTTAATGGAGCTAATAACTGATTTTATTTTAGCTATTAGCTATTTTAAAAAAAAAAAAAAATCACTGGAAGGCTAATCATTTTGACCAACTGTGTATATATATATATATATATATATATATATATATATATATATATATATATATATATATATATATATATATATATGTTGGGGCAGCAGTTGAAATGAGACATTGCTTTTCTTATTTAGTTCCCACCAAGACAAGTTCTGAGCACAAATTCAAGCCTTTAATCTACAGTATAGCGCAGGGTTCGGACACCTGTAGCTTTCGAGCTGCATACAGCACTTTATACTCCCTGCTGTTGATCCCTGCAGCAAAGTAGATAAAACAACATGTATATGAGCTGTATATACAGTCAAGCCTGAAATTATTCTTACCTCTGGCAAATTCAGAATGCCACTTTTTGTTCAAAGGTAAATAATAACTGAGAAATATTTTTTTTCCACATTGATGTCTCTTGTACATCTTCTTACTAACACCATGTCATTTCCGGTGAAAACAAATTTGCTGGTTGAATAAAATTACTTTAAATCTGAAATTGCTAGTTGTATGATTAAGGCTTGATATATAATTTTGGGACATATATATGTGAAGTTTATTCATAAACTAATTTTGAGAGGATCACATGCTTATGATTTATCACGGCTGGTCTCGTCTTTGTTAATCACTATCTTTCAATCGTATGAGCCCTAAGCTACTATAAATAACCACAGTTTTCAGTCCATTTTATCTTCGTTTGGAAGAAACCCTCCTTCCTCCCCTATTCTCCTCCTTTACCTCTGATCGGGTGGCACGGGGGCCCAGTGGTTAGCACTGTGAGCCCCACAGCAAGAACACTGCCGGCCCTGGTCCCACCAGGCCGGCGGGCGTTTCTGTAAGGAGTTTGTATGTTCTCCCTGTGTCCGATGATGGTTATATATATATATATTAATGTGTAATGACAATAAAGTTTAATTTAATCTAATCTAAAAAATCACATATATATATATATATATATATTAGATTTTTTTAGATTAGATTCAACTTTATTGTCATTACACATGTAAAAGTACAAGGCAACAAAATGCAGTTTAGGTCTAACCAGCAGTGCAATACCAGCAAGTGCAGGATACAGGTATAAGTTAAAAAGTGCAGTTATAGAAAAACTATGGTGATATTTACAGATAGATGTACTATCAACACTATATACAGGTTGGATTAGCTATGAACAGATTTACAATATATGAATATATGTACAGGTTATTGGTATATATATATATATATATATATATATATATATATATATATATATATATATATATATATATATATATATATATATACATGTGTGTGTGTGTGTGTGTGTGTGTGTTATTTATTCATTCATTTTCTTGTCAGCTTAGTCCCTTTATTTATCTGGGGTCGCCACAGTGGAATGAACCACCAACTTATCCTGCATATTTTTACACAGCGGATGCCCTTCCAGCCGCAACCCATCTCTGGGAAACATCCACACACACACACGCACACTCTACTGACAATTTAGCCTACCCAATTCACCTGTACCGCATGTCTTTGGACACTTGGGGAGACTAGAGCACCCAGAGGAAACCCACGCGAATGAAGGGAGCACATGCAAACTCCACACAGAAACGTCAACAGAGCCAAGGTTCGAACCAGCGACCCAGCAACCTTCTTGCTGTGAGGTGACAGAACTACCTTCTGCGCCACTGCATTGCCATTGTGTGTATTAATCTAAATTAATTAAATCTTTGCAAATAGAGCTATTTAAATCATCTGCTGAAATTACATTCAAATTGCAATATATAAAAAAAATATCACAATGTTAGATTTTTCCGATATCATACAGGCAAAATTGTCTGTTTTGGTTCTGAAAATTCTGAACCCTGGCTTGCCATATTTTTGCTTGTTTTGTCGTGTACAAATGAGGTAAAAACTTCTTTGTGACAATGCAGATGATGGTTAAGGTTTGATGTTTAAATTTAAAATTCATATCACAAATACCCCAAATCATGAATAGAGGTCAGTACGGATCACATATCATCTGTAGTTTGTTACATTGCTAGCAATTAATAGTTGTAAATTAATATCACTAAAGATGTCTTCACAGCTAATATAAACTTCAATAAAGAGCTCTGGTTTGGTCATAAGTGCTGCAATACATGGCAGCATCAAAAGGGCAGACTGAGCCCCTCAAAAAAAGTTCAGTAAGGCTTAAAGTCTGAAAGGGGATTTAAAGCCATTTTCAAGCTATTTAAAATCCACCATTCCACTGCGCATAGAATAATCTACAAATGGAGAAGCTTTTACAGCACTGCCAATCTGTCCTGGCCAGGCCCTTTCCTCAAACTCACCTTAAAAACAAAATGCAAGATGGTTCAAAATGTCTAAAAACAAAGTGTCGTCAAAAGATCTACATGCAAATGTGGAAACAATTAATATGCATCTCATGCATTAGAAATAGTCTTTGCAAACCTGGCCAGAATTGAAGAAGCCTCTCTCTAAAAAATCCAATGTGATCCAACACCTACATGTGCTCTGGACATTGAGTCAAAGGTGGAGTTGTTTGGCCAGAGTTTCAAACGCTACAACATGTTTCTTGAAAACCAAACACTACACTTGAGAATAGGAACCTCATGCCAACTGTGAAGCATGATGGGAGTGTTATGGTTTGGGGGTGTTTTGCTGCTTCAGGGCCAGACAAACTCGCCATTAATGTCAACTATGAAATCCGCATTATAGCAAAGAGTGCATGAGCTGAACGTAAGGCCATCTGTTAAAAAAATGAAAGCTGAAGCCGAACCATAAGCAGACGTTTCAGTATGATAATGACAACATATATACAGAAACGAAGGGATTAAGAAATCCAAATGCCTAGGGGTGATGTGGTCTACACATGGAGAAAAATGTGTTTTTGACAAAAGGGGCAGTGACCCTGCATCACAAATATAAATCAATTCAGAAAAATTGACACTCATGACTGGTTTTGTGATTCAGGGCCACATAATGTACAGTATCTAAAATCTGTGCAAACCATTTATTTTGTGTAGCTATTTTTGTTGAATAACTTTTTACACTTGAATTATAGCCTTATCCTTTACAACTCAATACTGTAAAAATATATACATACACATTATAAAAAATAAAAATAAATAAAAGGGGGCGACATGGTGGCTCAGTGGTTAGCACGGTCGCCTCACAGCAAGGTCGCTGTGTTTGAGTCCTGGCTCGGTCTGTTGGCATTTCTGTGTTCTCCCCGTGTTTGTGTGGGTTTCCTCCAGGTGCTACGGTTTCCTCCACAGTCCGAACACATGCAGTAGGGGAAATGAATAAACTAAATTGGCTGTATTGTACATGTATGTGTGTGAATGAGAGTGTATGGATGTTTCCTAGTGATGTGTTGTAGCTGGAAGGGCATTTGCTGTGTTATAAGCTGGATAAGTTTGTGGTTCATTCTGCTGTAGCAACCCCTGATAATAAAAGGACTGATCTGAAGGAAAATGAATGAATGAATGTAAAAAAAAGACTTCTTTTTATATAAGAAATCTCATTCTGTTTTTTTTACAGTACATGAGTTGTCGTTTACTGCCATTCAATCCTGTTACCAGGTTACTGAGAGACTAAAATATCAGATGTATTGCTTTTAATTGGAAAATATGTTCATCACTAACTTCAAATCACCATTTGGCCTCAACCTAGAGAACCTTTACAAACTAACAGCTGAAACTAGGCTGAACTAAACCGTCATTACTCATTTAAAAAAATGTTTTAATACATTTGATTTAATTTGCATCAATTAAAAAAAAACATTTCTTAGGATTATCTCAAGGACAAAACCGTTCATGCGGTGAATAATTTTTTGCAGCAACAGCCTTCATTGTGGAAATAATGACATTGTATTTTCTCAAATTTAATAGTTCATTGTAAGACGAAGAGATGCGCAAATAATTCTGTGATGGTCTGAGCCAGTTAACTCAATCTGTGAAGAAAAAAATAAAAATAACCATATGGATATGGATGTGTGTACATGCACGTTTCCCTTTACCAGTCACTGATGTGTGGTCACAATATGGGCTATCACAAATACACTATTGGTTTTAAGCTAAATATCATTTGTGTATCACTTTTAGTAACATTAAATCAACATTTATCCGCAGACAAGCAAATTCTGACTGACTGATACTGTCACCCACCCATTCAAATAAGCAGTCTATGTGCATAAAAGTACACTTTCAGTTGATTTTTTGTACTTCTCTGAAATGTCCTTAAGGTATGTCATAGATATACTTGACATTGCACTTGACTTACTCTCAGAAAAGTCAGAAAAGCATTTTTGGCCTTTTACTTGTTAATTGGCATACATACAGTAAATGTATAATTCTGTATTCTAAGTACATTAGGCATGTAGTTTCTTTTCTCTTTGGACTGAATGGCATTTTTATTTTATTTTAGATAATAATACATATTGTACTGGTTTCAGAGACTAGGCTAAAGGATTGTTTGAGCTGTCTAAATTCAAAATAACTTGCAGTGACAGATCTTTTAAAGTCAGTCAGTGTCATTGTTTTGTCTCAGGGTGCACGGCAGTAATGTGTTTCTAATTTTTGTAAAAGCCATTGAAGTGACCCTGATGTAACTAAAGCCTAGCCCTAGTGACAAAAGAAACAAATATAGGTAAGACTTTTAGGAGGTGTTCATAGCTGTCATGACACTTTTATAATCTTGACATGACACCTGTCATGAATATAAAGAAGATTTTATGCATGCTTATGATGATGTTTTTAAGTGTCAAATATTCAACTATGTATTATTAAATGAAAAGGCAACATTATTTGAGATTTCTTTGTCATGACAACTTAATATTATCAAGACAACAAAACTTAATGAACATGAATTTAATAGCAGTGTCATTCAAATTTTTCAACTACTGCCGTCCACATTTTTCATGAAAATGTCATTACATGTTAATGAGGCTATTATAAAATGATATGACAGTGTATTGACACTCATAACGAGGAATTTTAATGACAAATTCAGTTTGTCATTAATTTATTTTTCTTTGGCTTATCAGGGATCACCACAGCGGAATCAACTGCCAACTATTCTGGCATATTTTTTACACAACAGATGCCCTTCCAGCTGCAACCTATCACTGTGAAACACCCATACACTCTCACATTCCCACACACACACTCATACACTATAAACAATTTAGTTGGTCATCCAATTCTCTTACAGTGCATGTCTGGACTGTGGTGGAAACTGAAGGGAACTCTCATGAACATGGAGAGAACATGCAAACTTCACACAGAAATGCCAACTGGTCCAACCAGGAACCAGCAACCTTCTGCAGTGAGGCAACAGTGCTAAACACTGAGCGACCGTAAATAAAAAAAATAAAAAGTAAATTGACATCTAAAATGACTGTGTAAATGACACTTAATGACATGTCAAAGGCATGCATAAAATATCCATCACATTCATGTCTTGTCATAATTATAAATGTGTTACGACATGAACACTCCTTCAAGTGTTACCTAAACTTGCTAAGTATATATGCAGCCAGTCTATTTGTCAGCAAAAATGAGGTAATGATTAGATAAATAACACATTATTTAATTTTTCTGATTATTTAGTGTTCTTTTATGTGCTAGATTGTGTCAACTGCAAGTAAAGTTAGGATAATTTAAGTATGTGCATGTGTGAGTTACTGTGCGATTGTTTGATCAATGATATTAAAGTGTACTTTTTGTATCACAAATACATGAATGCCTTTGAAACCCACAAGCAAAATACCCTAAATTCACTACTAATCCACTAATGCTAATCTCATTCAAGTGTTTTACATTTGTTGAGTATTGTGTGGCTCCTCAGTGCAGATGATACTGTAGTTTAGTTAGGTCTTGACAGTTTCACACAAATAAGAATTTTTAAGGAATGTCATCTGAACCAGTAACATGTCTGCCTCTTTTAATCTGAGCACCTGAAGAGGAAAAGAGTACAGTACTACAATAAATCATGCTATGAACCAGTGGGGAACAAAGCTAATGATTTCTAATTATCATATACCACACAATTATCATATACCATTCACCAAAACGTGTGAATTGGTATTGTTATAGTGTTCTTTCTTTTGAAAAAAAATAAATAAATCAATATTAGAATTGTGTGACTCCATGCATTTAATGTAATTTTAACCCAAAAAGTAATCGAGGGTAGCTTTAAATTAGGGTGGATTGTTTTTAAATACATTCATTCATTTTTTTCTTTTTAGGTCGCCACAGTAGAATGAACCGCCAACTTATCCAGCATATGTATTACGCAATTACCCTAAGGCGCATGTTTTTGGACTGTGGGGGAAACCGGAGCACCCAGAGGAAACCTATGCAAACACAAGGAGAACATTCAGACTCCAAGGATATTACAAAAATAAGAAATTCTGGGATGTACTTTTTTTACAGCACTGTGTATGTCTAACTGGTACCAAAACTGCTGCCAGTTTCGTTAGCTAGTTTTTTTTAGAGGTCTGTACCTCTAAACACACATCTGAAGCAGTAATGTATGTAATCTTTTCCTCAATATGTCTTGCATATATAAAGCGTTAAACTAGCCTTGGGTCTTTCTGAACAGGTGCGAAGGCATGCAGCGTGTTCAGTGAGCACAAAGGGTCAACAGGCTTTATTGTAAATGCTGATGGGGGTGAGCTATACCTAACTCTCTCCCTATGCTATCTCTCGCTTATTAAACTTTATCTAACTTCCATTTTTCATTCTCTTTAGGATTTAGGAAATGCAGAGTAACCATGGAAACGCCACCAGCAGGCTATCAGAAGCAGAATCATAACAGCGTGTGTATGTGTGTGTGTGTACGTGTGACTAGAAGAGAGAAAGCGAGAGCGAGAGCTGGGATCCTGGGTAAAGGAACAACAAAGGAAGGAACAGGAGTCTTACTGAGATAACAGAGTTCTTAGCATCACTTATGCACTCTAACATTCCTGCACTCGTGTCCACACCCTCACAAAAACACAACTGCAGTTTTCAGCAGCAGAAAAACTGGTAAATTGGACTCGGTTTACAGAGCGCTGCTGCATTCAAATTATGACACTTGTAGAACAGTTATCCCCTGTATCATGTTTGATCTCTTGGTAGGATGTTTGTGGTCCTAATTGGACTCAGTGCATTTTACCAGAAAATACATCATAAAACAAACAGAGAATCTGTAAAATCATACAAACCTTACAATCTTTAAATAAAGGTACAGGGAACAACTAAAAAAGGGGGTTTCCACAGTGCTGACATTTAAAAATCTTTAACTTTTCTTCAAAATAAAAAAAGATTCTTCTAACCTCCTTTTTAATAGTGTTAAAACATTTTAGTTTTTAAAATCCAAAACGATGCTTTTGATTAAACTGATTAAAATCTGCCAAAAGTGTAAGCAGGTCAAAGATAAAAAGATCCTTGTGCATCAAATTGTTTGCAGAGTCCCGACGGTGTGGTTAGGCCGAAGAGTGAGTACGTTTACATAGACACCAATGCTCCCATTTTAATACGATTAAGACAATACTCTGATTAAGAGTCCATGTAAACAGCGATTTTTTGATTACCTTAATCTGACTAAATCATAATCGAACTAAACAGAAATGCAATAAAAACATGTGAAGTATGCATGCTTTAGTTGCATTATTGAACACAGCAATCAAACTATTATAGTCCTGTAGGACTTTTCACCGTATTTTGTGACTGGATAGTCCATACACACATGGCTCCATTTGGAGTGCGGTTTTAAATTCCTTTAAAATAACACTCTTTCAACAGTCCATACTTTTTATTCGCATTCAATACCTCAGTTTGTAATGGGGGCAAAATTCCTTAAAGTGAAAGTGCCAAACTGCAGATAAAGTCAAAGAATTGAACACCCAAAACTACATGAAACATGGCAGAACACGTAGATACCTTAATCATATTATTGTCTTATTTAGATTAAGGCAAATAATTAGATCACCGATGTCCTTGTCAACGTAGTCAGTAGTGTCTTCAAAGTAAAGTCACTAGCAAGATCCAAAAGAGCATCCTGCTGATTTGATCCAGAAGGGCACTTTTTTTGTTAGACTGCTCACTGGTTTTATTTTTATTCACCGTCATTAATTTTAAAAAGCCACCAGTCCATTTTATTTGTAGCCTAGATATTTTACCCGAAGATATTAACTCTACAGGTGATTGATAGTTCGCTGTGGCATTAACGTTAATCAGATTCACTCTAGTGAATGCCTAACTTCGTCACTGCAATTTACTCGAGTGCATGCCTCAGGTTCTCGTGCCCACTTTAATAGTTGAAAACCCCTGATCAAAATCACCAGGTTCTGCCCACTTTTAAGTATTTAATCATTTAAAACATAATTCAAATAAGTTTGATCACTTATTGTTTTATACATTTTAACAACAACAGATCAGAAAAAGTCTTATTTCAGCATAAATATGTTATGCTTATCAACAATGAAACTTTTTGTTCATCTTTTTTTAGTTCTGAGTAGCTGCTGTTAGCCATGAAGTTCTGGGTCAAACTGACCAGTGAACATCATGTTTTATGCGTAATTTTGAAAGCATGTTCATGAGCCTAAATTAGAAACTATCACAAATGTGTTTCAAAAAAGAAAATATGCAGTGTATTTTTCAACTTAACAACTTCTTTTTAAAGACAAACTAACCTGCAGTATAATGTACAAGTTAAAGCATGCAATCTAGCAATGCATACAAATGAGCATCCAAAATGCTGCAAACACCAAAAGTTCCAGCTCTGCTGGGGAGATCAACTTGTTTTTGGCTGTTTATTGACAGTGTCAGCAAACAGGAAATGACAAGAAGAGATTGGGATCAAGACATGTCAGCGGTTGTCATCGCAATCCCCCTTCAGAGACCTGGAGTAAAGTGTCTAGCACAAAGGTACAAAAGTGATGAGTATCAGTAACACACGCCTTTATGGTCCCATTACTACTTTTCAAATATGTTTTATAGTGTAACGAGATCTGCATTGCATTCAACTGTATGCAAGGTGACAGTTTGAAGGCAGTTTTTCATCTCCCTCATTTTCTGCTCTCAGCTATCTGTGGAAACAATTTGTTTGTTGTTTTCACCATCAATCATCATCACACGTTATAAAGGAGGCAACGTTATTTCAATTTATATTTCTCACACACTGATAACTCAAAGTGCTTATAAAAAAGGATCGATATAAGTCAGTTCTTAAACACATTTTGGATAATTAAGTCGTCTATAAACAGCTGCAGTTCAATCATGTTTTAAATAATTGCGAGAGTCTGTGTCAAAAATTCATCCAGCTTTTGTCTAGATACAATGCACATGTTTGTACTCTTAGAGGGGATAAATTGTATTTATACTGGCCAAACAATATTTTCTATCCACTAAAAAATAATGGCCCTAGACAATATTGTTAGGCCAGTATAAATATGATTTATTCCCACTAACAGTACAAACAATGTTTATCTGAAAATGCATACACTCAAAATAACTTCTATCCACTAAAACATTTAGTGGATAGAAGTTATTTTGAATGTTTGCATTTTCAGATGAACATCGTTTTGTATAGATGTTTTTATAAAGCATTTCAAATGTATTTCCCAAGTGGGAACTATGGTGTGTGTGTAAACATTCTCTATTAAAATACAACCAGAAAATAAAGGTTATGGTTAGAAGTGTTTTGGTTCACAGACAGGGTTTAATCCATCATGCCATTCCTTCTGGAAATCACTTAATTGATCATGGCTTTTAATATTCTATTATAATAATGATCCTTAAAGAGGTGGTCTAGAGTGTAATTTTAAGGCTTGGTTGTGTTTAGAAGATGTAAAGCCATGTGTGCTCATGCTTCATTTGTAGAAAATCTCGTTATTTTTTCATCCAATATCTTCCTTTAATTATATACTGCTACTCAGCTAACATGAAAACGAATTTCACATTTCCTACTAGTTCCTCTGAAAGGCCCACCCACAAGAGGCTCTGATTGGTCAGCTAACAATATGTGCTTTGATTGGTGGATCGGCTCCACATCACTAGTACAGAGTCACAGCTCCAAAAGCATGCGCTTTGATTCTGCTGTGTTAAATAGTGTCAAACTCATCTGTTTGAGCCTTAATCAGACAGAAAATTGAAAGGGTGAACCTCATTCCTGCTCTCTAAAATAAAATCTGACAAGTGTCTGTAAAGAATGAAAATAGGGTGTTGCTCCTTCAAGAGAGAATCGTCATATTATGTTTGTGTGTGTGCGAACAGTCATTAGACACATGTAACACAAGAACCGCATCTGTGCGGGACCAATGTTTATTTTTCTCTTATACTCAAATAAAGTTATTTTTCTGTAATATACAATAACGCTGTTGACAGAAGAATAAAGAGCAAGATGTGGAATGCAACACAAATTAAGCAAGAAATCCTGTTTTTTTTTTTTTACCTAACTCAAGGCATTACATTATTTCCACATATATTCGGAATAAGTAATATGAAATATTCACATCTTTTGCATGTTCATTATTTGAGATGTGTGATGCAGGAAAAGCGATAGGGACACTGCACAAATCAGAAACACTGCACGGGCTGCTGAAGATTGTGGGTGCTCACAGTGGTTTGACTGATAAATATGAATTTGTAGCTAAATTGTTAGCTGTGCCAACAACATTTCCCGTTGTTTACGTTCTTGCTACAATATATCGTTAACACTAGACACTGTGCATGTCATAGATCAAAAAGGTGTGGCCCACTACCATTTCATATTTTAAACTTTAGTTGATGTGTAATGTAGCTGTGTGAATATAAGCAGCATCTCTGAATGTAATACGATCAAAGTTCAATGCAAAGGGAGACCTTGGTTTTTACAGAGTTAGCTTAGCAAAGCCTACAATGAACGAATTTCTACTAAAGAGACTACTAAAAAATACGTCCGGGTCTTGTGAGATCACAAACGTAAGAGGCATAGCCAGAGGCGCTGTAACATTATAGCAGAGATGAAGCTAAAAATGCGTCCAAACACTGCTGTTTCCACAGAGCTTCATCTGTTTCTGATTTTGGGTTTCCAAAGGACACGACACAAAGACAGAAGTGCTTACAGCTCAAATTAATTATGTTGCAGAGAATTATAAAATACATAGCAAGCAGGATTTGACAAAACACAGCTCCAGAATCTCTCCCAGTTCAGTGCTGGATTAGGTTGACATCTCAAGCAGGAGCAGCGCCAACAAGCTTACGCTGTGAACTCTGAGCCACGACCTGTAAGTGTTTTTATTTGTTAAAACTGATTATGACATGCACAGTGTCTAGGCTTAATGGTATGTTGTGGCAAAGATGTAAACAACGGGAAATGCTGTTTGCCACCGCTAACGATTTAGCTACAAATTCACATTTATCAGTCAAACTGCTGTAAAACACACACACACACAAACACACACACGCACGCGTGCGGACACACACGCGTGCACACATTTCACCAGCACTTGCAGGATCTCTCTGTGTGTGTGCGACTGCAGTGTTTCTCTATAGGCAGCTTTTTCATGCCTTTTACATCCCAGATAATGAACTCACAAAAGATATGAGAACGATTCATGTTACTTACACTGGCATATACGAATATATGTGAAAGACACCGTGTAACGCGTTGAGTTAAAAGAAATGCAGGAGAGCTCATCTAACTCATGTAGCAGCAGAAAAATAAATCAAGGCTTACATAGGTCGCATCCCACATCTTGTGCTTTATTCTTCTGTCAGCAATATCACTGCATATAACAGAAAATAACTTAATCCGAGCATCAGAGAAAAATAAAAATAAACATTGGTCCTATACTATAGTTCATAGTATACACACGCACACACATAAACACACACACACACACAATGGCAAATTTTCTAAAACGAGCTGTACCCCATTTTCACTCGTTACAGACACTTGTCAGATGTTATTTTAGAGAGCGGGCATGAGGTTGACTGACTGTTTACACAGCAGAAAAGTGTGTGGTTGTATGGGCGTGACATGGAGCCGATCCGCGAATCGCAACACATTATGACACATGACCAATCAGAGTCACTTGAGGGCGGGCCTTTTAGAGGAACTAGGAAATATATCAGTCGTTTACATGTTAGCCGAGTAGCTGTATGTAATCGAAGTGAGATTTATGAAAAAATAACGGGATTTCCTTCAAGTGAAACATGAGCACACATTGCTTTGCATCTTATTAACACAGCCAAGCCTTAAAATAGCATGCTGACCACCCCTTTAACAAATATAAAATACTTACAGGTTGTGACTAACAAACCACAGCTTCTGCTTGTTGCTGCTCCTTTGAGGAGTTTTATCAAATGCTAGCTATATATATATATTTTAATTATCTGGAACATAATCAAAATTAAATTGGAAGCACTTTTCTCTTTGTGTTGTGTCCTTTGGGGGGCCAAATACAGAAACAGAACAAGCTCTGTGGAAATGGCAGCATTTTAGCTTTCTCTGCTACATTACAGCGCCTCTGGCCACGCCACTTCGCTGCACATGGTAAATGTGTGTAACCGGAAGCCTTAGTGATCTCACTAGCCCGGATGTATTTTTTAGTAGTCCCCGAAGGTTTGTTCGCTGTAGGCTTTGCTAAGCTTACTCTGTAAAAGCCAATGTCTCATTTTGTGTTGAACTTCGAGTGTATTGTATTCAGAGATATTGTTCATATTCAAACACATTACACATCAACTCAAGTTTAATATATGATATCGTAGTGGACCACCCCTTAAACACACTGCCAAAGAAAGCAGTAAAATCATATGTGACCCTGAACCACAAAATCAGCAATAAGTGTCAATGTTTTGAAATTGTGATCTATACACAACTTTAAAGTTAACTGAATAATCTTTCCATGCTTTGTTAGAAAAGAGCAGCATCTGGTATCTGAGAGTGCAAAAAATTCCAAATATTAAGAAAATGCCCTCAGTGCTAATACATATTACAAATCAAAATGTGTGCGCCTTTTAAAAATAAAGGCCATAGAATATATATTTGGTTTGAAAAGGTATTTAAATACAGATTATTTTCATAGTGTTAAAAACATTTTAATAATTCAAAGAACCACGTTCCACTATAAATAATTTCAAGGTCTTAAACCTTAAATGAATAAATCATGTATTTCTCATTTTTTGAAGAATGAACATTTATCTTTGATATATGGTGACTAATGAGTCAACTTCATCTGGATCACGAAGGCATTCAATCTTTTTTACATTTAAGTTGGTAGCAATTAGGGACCCGATTTGCACAAATTAAATTTGTCAGCAGAATTAATTATGACCAAATTATGGGAAACATGTAATGTGATTTAGTTAAATAAAACTAAAATCAGAAACATTAGCTTTTCCCTCCATTTACTGTAGATTAACAAAGTTGTGTTTTAAATTAAATTAACTTGAGCATAATTTTGTCCTCTTTTCCTTTTTAAACCAAAGGGAAATGAATTATCCAGCTGGTCAGTGAGTGAAGTGACAATGATTTGATTTGTACGATTTAATTATGGCACACCAGTAACTAAATATGACTTGTTTAGAGTCATAATTCTTAATGATAAATGTCACAGAAAATGAGTAATCTGCTTGCCAAAAGAATGCTTTTAAAAAATAGATGATAACTGTCTACTAAAAATATTTAATGGGTACAGGTTGACAGCATAAATCATTTCATATAAATCATAAATCATCACAGCGGGTCCTTAGCTGAGAGAATCTCATATGATGCGTGTTGCCGTTAGAAACCAATTATTCAGTTCTACAGATAAAACATTTTGAATTTGAAACAACAAAAGACAACATTAACAGTGACTTGCGAATAAGTTGAACCTTTTAAATAACTTGCATGCATTTTTAATGTTTAATAAAGCTCTAACATCAGTATCCCACAGAGAAAATGAGAAACTTTAGCATCAAAATATTTAGTACTTTGCAATAAACTGAAAAATATCACCTAAACCAGGGGTGCCCAAACTCGGTCCTGAAGGACCTGTGTCCTGCAGTTCCAGTTCCAATCAATCAGACAGAGATGAACTAGCTAATCAAGATCTTTGTTTACTAAAAACTTCTATGCAGGTCCTTCCAGCCAAGCTGGCCCTCCAGGACCAAGTTCGGGAAGCTCTGACTTATCTGTCTAAACATATTGTTTTGGTTTGGTTTTTATGTTTAATAATATATGTTGCAACATAGGCTCATTCTGAAAATGTAGCCCTATTTACATTTCTAGAGACTGCTAATTATGTAGCCAGAAATATGTTTGGCTGCATTTTATCTTTAAAACGAATGCTACAAGGCAATAACACCATTCCTTTTTGTGCTTACCAGTTGACCACTTACTTTCATATGGACAACTTTCTCACTGTTTGTCAAGTGGCTCACAATGTAAAGTTTTAAATGCATGACATGGTGTTAAAAAAGATGTTATAGGTGTTAAAACTAGTTGTGTTCATTACAGTGCAATATTTTACAGAAAATCTGTGAACATAAATGCACACTGAATCGGTCACAGGCAGATCGAAAGAGAGAGAGATCATACGGGTGTATGTAAATTACATGGGCTTATCTAACTGCTCCGTTTCATTGTCACGGTTGCAGGTTTGTGCGCTATTCCGGAGTGTATGTTTGATCACGTGGGTTTGTTTTGTTTTGGTTGTCCATGTGTATTTGTTATGCTCACGTGCTATGACGACACTCAGCTGGGGTGATTACTTGCCAGCTGAGGCTCATTAATAGGCCTATATCAGGGCGACGTTTCTATGTTTCTTTGTCAGTTCGTTACTCCTGTTCATGTGTGTGTTGTCTGTGCTCAGGCCCCTGAGAAGTACCTGGACCCTGTTTTCCTGTCTGTTCCTGCCCTGTGTTCATCGTCCTCCTAGCCTGTCACTATCATTGTTTGTTTATTTTGACTGTCAAATAAACCTTGTCACTTGCATCTGGATCCTCTTAGACTCTTATTTTGATCATAACTGTTACACCTGGCTCAAGGATGTAACATAATAAGGGAGACGACAAGGAGAAGTATAATAAAAAGATTTATTTAACTCAATTTAAACTATATAATCAAAATAACAGCATCAATATGATCAATTAGTGTGAAATGCAAGTTTATGGATGCGATAAATGTTGTCAGTGATAGTGTATGGATGCGAAACAAAGCATAATGCCCAAATTGGAGCGCAGCTCTGGCCAACTGCCAAGTGAATGGACAGCGGCCCCGACAAGCTCTCTGCTGGGGTTTAAATAAGGGCGCCGACCAGCATCAGGTGGGCTGAAGGCACGCCCCCAAACTAGAAATCAAATCAACACACAGAAACACAACAACGCAGTGCTAACAATAACATACATATATTACACATTGCATTTATACAACAGTTTGACAGCATAACTGTGTGTATAAAAAAGAACAGCAGAAAACCAATGCTACTTCACAAATGTCACTTTAGAGCTAGTATTCGAATAATTATCTAGCTTAATATCAAAAGTGATGACACATTTCACATTTTAAGATTATAAGGCTGAACGACATGAAATGCCATCAGTCTAGAAACTTTTCCAGTATTCCTCAGTTGCAATCAGGATATAACAATATAATTAACCCCGAAAAAGCCAAAAGCAAAGCAAACACTACCAGAAACATTACTATGGTATAAATCCAGTAAAGCACTACAGCATCCAAGAGAGAGAGAGAGAGATCAACCTAGAAAGTCACTTTCCTGTTTGATAATTATTTGATCAGCTGTAGGTAGAAATTGCGCTGTTTTTCTCTTCTAAGGGCTGATTATGTCAATAGTATCTGGATGCAGCCTTTATGATGCAAGCTGAGATTGCATCACTCAGCGATGCAAGTTCAGACACAATGCACTCAATGGAGTGAGTGACATCACTGTGACGGGTAGGGTTAGGGGTGGGGTTAGGTGAGCACATTAAAAAGCATTGGATGCAGCTCAGATTGCACTACACCAGGTCTGCATTCAGAGCCCTCTTGATTATGCGGTCTCTATCGCCATCTTGTCACAGGTTGTCAACCGTCTTTGCTCTGCTTAGTATGACAGGCTGATGGAAGCCAACATGATGTATTGCCGAAATTATAAATATTTAAAACAGGCACCATCCTTGTAAATAAACCAACCCAGGCTCATTCTGAAAACGTAGTCCAGCGGACGTTTCTGGAGACCACGAAATACGTCCTGGGAGGTATTTATGCAGTTTTTGTTTTCACTAATCCGCGAGAGGCCGCTGTGTGCGCTTTTTCGTATCTCGAACGTCTCTCGCAAGTGCCGTTCGCGCCCGCGCTGTTCTTGCGTCCACCCACCAGAGCCCGCTGTCTGACTGACCGAATGATTGACTGCGCGACCGGCCAATCGGCTGACCCACCCTCCTCTTTCCCTGAACCCAACCAGTTTTACCGATTGACCCGCCCGCCCGCTCACTTCCCTAAACCCAAGCAACAATTTAGAAAAGCTGTCTAGAAAAAGAAAAGCCCTCGTCTGTTTTTTTTTTTTTACCAATCTTTTGGATTTCACCACGTTCTCACCCTGTTATGAACTCATTCGCTTTATTTTTTGGATTCTGTTTTTGTCTTACCTGGTTTCTGAAACTCCTCTTCCCCCAGACTCGAACCCGGATGCCTTTGTCAACTCCTCCTCTCTGCATCTGAAGTCCGCCTACGCACACGATGAACTGACAGGACACACTGACTGCAGCGGGAAAGCCTTCCACACGGAGGTAAGCGGTCAGCCGGCAAGCGCGAACGGCGCCACACCGCCCCGTAGCGTTCGCTTTAAAAAAAATGAAATGCAGCCATACGTACCTCCCGGGACGTATTTCGCAGTCTCCAGAAACATCCACGGGACTACATTTTTCAGAATGAGCTTGGGTTGAAATAAACTGCATAGTTGTAATCTAAACAATTACATTCTTGCCTTAAAATAGTATCAAAAGTACATTATGTTGTCCAACAGGTGCAATATTTGTCAAACTGTAGTGAGTTTATTGATCTGCTTATGGGAATATCCCACTGCTATCAGCCAATCAGATTCAAGAACCAGACAGAACTGTTACATATAAATTTCCCCAAAAAATGACAACTGTTACATTTTTTATTTTAAAATTACATTTTACTATGGTGAGAGTGTTAAATGACTATGCTTGGTGAAAGCAGTCAATCTTTGTAAAAGTGTAAAAAGTTAAACAAGAACAGTAACTTTAGAACAGTAGGGGCTGTGTTGGCAGTTACTTCCCCCACCCTTTTTAGACATATTTTGTAATGCACATAGCAATATCCTGTGGTAAACAGGGTTATGTCATGTACTGTGTTAGGTTATATGTAACAGTTCACAGCAAGTTCATGGAAAGTGCCCTTTATCATCGCAAGTCCTGCAGCATAGACCCATGTGCTGTCATCTGGCACACACACAAACACACAAAGAAATTTTAATGTGACCTGAGACTGCAGCCTGCCGGAAATAAAGAACTACCCATCTTAGAAATGAAGGACTTTGTAGGCTTTTGGTTCCCATGGTGATTTTTTATTCACCTGACAGTAGAGCATTCAGGGGTTCAGAGGTGACCCTCAAAACCAGCAGTGGAAAACAAAAATTGTGAACACTTGACATGCGACGGTGAGCATGCGCACATATGTCATGTACACACACAAAATAATGATTTTTTGCTAATGCTTTTTTAAAAGTGTCTATTTGTGTAAAGATTGAGATATAAACATGTTGTGTTTAAGTATTGATGTGCCTACAGGCAAAAACAACTCAGTGTGAGATACGATTTTGTCTCCATATCACAGTTGGCAGCCCGTGTGTGTAGATGAGTGTGTGTTCTGTTTCTGCTGTTGGCAGCTTGTGTAAAGCAGATTTTCTTTTTTCAGCTCATCAAACTCGATCTCTTCAAGCGTCTCGTACATGTCACCTCACAAACATTTTTTTTAATTCTGTTAACTCTTAGTTCATTGAAAACCACAGATTTTAATATACACAGATACGACTGATGCATGGAATGGTGGTGTGTGAAAGGGTCAGCAGGCAGGATTTGTGCTTTAGGTTCTGGTACAGAAACTCAAATGTCATCAGTTTGATCCCAGATAGTGAACTAGAGCATCACTAAAGGATCTTTATGTCTGTGGTGCCTAACAGTGAGGCACTTAACCCCAGGTCAATTGCCCCGGCCATTAATGTTCTTCATGTTGCTTTAGTAGAAAAATGTCCGCTGTATGATCTATGCTATGTTTTTGATTTAATCAAGATCAGACGATTGTCTTGATTTTTCAGGCCCATTTCACTTCTGTAATCTGATGTATTTCTGAGTAAAACAGGGTATTGAATAACAAAAAACTAAGTAAGATTTAATTTAATCTATCTGGTAACTGATTGGCTTGTAGGTAGTGAGTGTTACATACTAAGATGAAGCCAGATGGTTGTAGACTGGGGGGTTGAATAATATGGGTGACATCAGCTCAAAAGTTTCAATATTTTTTTTTAAATGTTATGCACCAGTGAATAAAGCTGTGTTCACACACTGACAGTGATTTCTTCTATTGGTTTCTGGCTGCATTCTCATTGGAAATTGATACAAAAAAACTCACAGGCATTCAAACCAAGTTACTTTAGTTTCTGTAGATTGTTTTCGAAGCATCTTTGCAAAGAAAATGGGCAATAATCAAAAAATCAGGTATGAAGTTTTTGTCAGCTCAGTTCTACAGAATGCTGGTTTTGTTCTGATTAGATCAATAATGATTCAGTGTAGGTCAGTATAATGAACAATTAGGGTCCACTCATTTAAGCCCAATCCCAATTCTACCCCTCAGCCCTTCCACTTACCCCTCGTTTTGTGAGTTCCTTTGAAGGGGTAGGGGTGTCCTGATTCTCTTTAGCTTGAAGGTGTAGGACTAAGGGGATGGGGTATATAGCCCTTCGAATCAAGATTTTTCAGAACGACTCTTGAAACCAAGGGGTAATAAAATTTCCAAAAATACACCAGCCACAACAGCATCATAGCTGCACCCGGAAGTAAGGTGATGCACAAATTAGTATTTTTTGTCATTATTACGCATTTTATACAACAAAAAAGCAAATGTTTTAATATATTCATAACCAAGTTCATGTTTTACCTTCATGCTTAAAAACAAAAAACGCTAAAAAAGAAAACGCTAAATTTTGCCATAATCCCTAGTAACTCCTGTATAGCAGTCCCACAACATTCTGACACTTGATGACACTGGAATACCCTGTCAGAAAAGTCTAATGGCTGGGAATGAGCTTTTTACAGTGTCTGCTATAATGTTAATGTTGTTTCCGTGTGTTAACATTAATGAATATGGCCACTGTGTATATGCACAGCACAGTTAGGATCTTATTGTCACATTAGATTGTTATGATAACATGATTTTGTTGCATTCAGTGATTTCTTAAAGATAAATACCAAAAACATAACACAACCGCAATAACTACAGCAGTCGCGATCATCTGATCTCAAGTGAAGCAAGAGATTGTGATGACATATGATGACGTATGCAGGTGCTTTAGTGCTCTTCCATTTCTCAGGGGTACATTTTGAAGCCCTTCCCCTTCACACTCGGTTTTAAGGGCCAAAGGGAAAGGGTAGGGGTACAAAAATAGAATTGGTATTGGGCCTTAATCACATCTACCTAAGGCCACTTCGGTGTGCCGCTGCTTGTGATGCCTGATCAATAGGGTGACCACCTGCTTACTGATCTGTTACAAGATAAGAGATGTGCTTTTGCATACACTTAAAATTATTAGAAATGTCAAAATTGAATTGGAAAGTCCACTGAAAGGCCCACACGGAATCTGCACACACAAAAATCTACAGATTATTAGCCCATCATTGAGTGCTTACTTATGTAAATATGTGTAAATTTTATTAATTCAATTTTAATTAACTCATTAATATTATTGTGATATGTATAATGATAGTAATATCAAAACGTTCATATGATTAACTTACAATGCAGTTTGTACAGTAATATTTTCTGTCTTTTAGTACATATAATAAATGTTTTGTTTACCAAACAAGTGGATCTAATTGGATTTGCATTGTAAACATTAAATGAAAGTTAAAAAAATAATTATTTTTATTTAATATATTATGTTTTTAGTTATGACACACCCAAAATCATTCATAAATTCACAGATTTTTTTTTTAATTCAATAGCAAAAAATGTCAGCAGATTCTGTCCGGCCCTACTGATAGCAAAGACATTTACCAGAGATTGTAATATCAAACTAATTAATAATAGTAATTCCTTATATTTATATAGCGCTTATCTGGACCTTCAAATCACTTTACAAATTTTTGGGGGAATCTCCTCATCCACCACCAGTGTGCAGTATCTGCCTGGATGACACGACAGCCATATTGGCTGCCCTATTGTGCCAGATACCACACCAGGGGCCTCATGTACGAAGACTTGGAAATCTTACTAAAACATTGCGTACGCACAAAGCTGTAAATGTGCGTACGCAGAAAAAAATTCAGATGTATGAAACACTGCGTACGCCGAATCTCACGCATATTCTTTTGTACATCTGAATGAACGTGAAACTGAGCGCAACATGCACGAGCGCAAAACCCCTCCCTGCCTCCTCCCCCGTATGAATATGCTAATGACTATGCTAATGGAAAACCCAATGAAAAAGCAATGGCAAAAGCAAGCAAAAAGAGAAACTTTGAACAGAATGTGAATTGGAGGTGCTGCTTTCGGAGGTAGACCGGAGAAAAGCAGTGTTATTTGCAAGTTTGTTCTCCGGAATTAACAACAAAAGAAAAAAATAGAGTGGGAGAGTTTAGCTGATGCGGTTAACACAGTTGGGTCTGAACATCGCACTAAGTGAATTAAAAGAGAAATAGTGTGATTTATATCTGTAAAATGTTGCAGCACCCTCAATAGTCTCAGTGGCACAGCTCATACGACGCATGTGATCATGTTTTGACACGTTCGAGGATGAACTCGGCTCGAATCCAGCGTCTGATGAACTCTTTCTTCTTTTTTCCCCCGCTACATATCAGATTTTGCCTACTATTTATCACGAGAAAGACAAGTCGGAATCATCAATAAGTTTGTGCATCATATTTTATTTGCACATTTATTGAATGGAAATGTTTCTGATTCACGCATGCAAATCTTCAGATAGTGTCTTTATAGCAATGTGCTTGCGGTTGATCGCTCAGATTACATTGGGAAAACAGGCGATCGCTGCAAATTGTGCTTTAATGTTTAGCTGGTCAACTGTATGATATGAAAACCTTATATACCTGCTAGATGAACCCGTCTCATACAGCTGCCATTGCAAGGCTCAGACACTTTGTAGAGAGGAATTTAACACAACTGCCTATAGGAATCGCCAATGGAAATAAAACAGACATGCACAAAAAATGTGCGTACGCCAGCCAGAAAGCTGCCGTGAAGCTGCGCACATTCCCACGTTCAGTTCATTGTTAGTAAATCCAAACGTGAGCTATTCTGAGCGTGAAACCTGGCGTACGCAAAGTTTTTGTGCGTACGCAGCGTTGATACATGAGGCCCCAGGTGATTGGGGGAGAGTACACAGAGTGATGAAGCCAATTATGATATGGGGATGGTTACGAGGCCATGACGGTCAGAGGTCAGTGGGCAAATTTAGCCAGGATTTCAGGGTTAAACCTTACTCTTTTTTTGAAGGACATCCTGCTGTTTTTAATGAGTCAGGACCTTGGTTTAAGGTCTCATCCAAATGACGGCGCTCACTGAGCAGTATAGAGTCCCCATTAATATACTGGAACCCGCACAGACCACAAAATGAGTGCCCCATGCTGGCCTTACTAGCACCACTTCTGGCTGCAGCCCAGCTTTCTCATGTAATCTCTCATCCAGGTACTGACCAGGATGAGGTTCAGAGAGCTAGCTGCCAGATCAGATCAATGTGCTTAAAGGGATATTTCACCCAAAAATTTGATCTTCATTGTCATTCCAAGCCCATAATTTTTTTTTTTTAGAAAATGCTCTAAAATTTGATGAAATCCAAGAGTTCTTGGTTACAAAAGATAGCAAGTATTTTTCGTCAGTAGTTCACTGGTAATTTTACGAAGCTACAAGAATTTTTTTGTGCCCACAGAAAACAAAAATAATGATTTTATTCAACAGTATCTCTTCGGCATCCGTTCAGGACGTGCATTCATGAGCGCACTATGTGTTGCATCTCTAATGTAAAACCCAGATGCCCACACACAACTTGCTCAGTTTAAAACAAAGTGCAGGAGTAAGCTACTCTCTAAAATGATGCATTCTCCATGCCAGGCCAGTAGCTGTTGAGATCACTTTGTAAAACAAAAAAGAACAAACACTACACACCTGCAAACACAAAGTTCTTATAATCCAGTGTTGATTTGATAAAGTACTTGTCTGAACGCCAAATGCACATGCATGATGTCATCGTTTTCACATATTATATTTAACAGAGGGATAAATTTGAGCAATGTACTTCTTTTATTTATTAAAACAATAATCCAAAAATATAGATATTTTATTTGAAGTAGTGAGTTTTTCTTTGTGTTGTTGTATAGGCCTCTGTTTGTTTTGTCTTGTGGCTGTCGACGGGCTTTTTACGGTGTCTGCTATAATGTTAATGTTGTATTTGGTGTGTTTAAATAGATGAATTTGGCCACTGTGTAAATAAATACACAGTACAGTTACGATCTTATTGCCACATTAGATCGTTATGATGACATAATATATGCCTTCATTGATTTCCTGAAGTTAAATACCAAAAAATAACACAACTGGAATAACTACAGCAGTCGCAATCATCTGATCTCACATGAAGCAGGAGATCGCGAGAACATGATGACGTGTGCAGGTGCTGTAGTGCTGTCCCATACAAACAGTAGAGTAGGTCTGAAATTTTAAGTATTTAGGCAAAATTATTGACAATTAATTGAATTTAAATAGTAATGTAGTAATGTAATGTCTAATGTTTACATGTTTAATGTTAGTACACAGACTTTAAACATGGCATATAGATCATTGATAGAGTGTGTTCTTACATATATGTTTCTTGGTTTGGTAACACAACACTTAAACAAAAGAATTATCGTAAATTATTAATCAGGCAAATAAGATAACTGGTCACAGACAACCTTCACTGCAGATTTTATTTGACTCCTTTATGGAAAAACAGCAATTGTGACTTCTTTTTTCAGCTTTTGAAATGTTACCATCAGAACCATCAGGTTTAGAATTCATAAAGCCCGAAGAAATGCTTATAAAAAGTCATTTATCCCAATTGCAGTTGTTGGATCACTGTTTGAAGTAAATGGAGTGGTTGTCAAGATTGATGCTCAGTAATATGTACAGTATGGTGCTAATTTGGTTTTTACATTTTTAACTTATGTTGTTGTCTTGATGAGTGTTGTTATTGTGTGGGTGTTGTATTGATTTAATTTTTGTCTAAACATTTTCCAGTGTTAAAAACAAACTTAACTTCTGTGCCAAGCAGAACGGACAAAGTTTAAACTAAACTAAACTCTACAGAGACATATGTGATGAGGAGGGTGCCTTTTTGTTTTTTTAGGTTTTATATTGATTTGTGGTTATTTAATGTGCAGGTAAGAGGGTTTGAAATGTAGTTAGTTGTTGAGTTTTTTGTTTGTTATTTTGGCTTTACCTTCGCAAGATTTTACCATCTTCTTTAAAGTTCAATGTCAAATAAATTTGACTTTATTTTTTATCATCTTTGTTGTCGTTTTCCCTTTTGAACGGGAGATTAGACTCTGGTCTCCTCTTTAATTTAGAGGTCTCCTATTTTTTTTTTTTTTTTTAGATTTATTTAATGTTAGGGGTCTGGCTTGCTTTGTGGAGACATGCAAAGTTAGATCATGCAACAATTTGTTTAAAAAAAACAACGGCACTATAAAACCTGCTTTTAACCTTGAAGCTCGCTGATGCCATTGTTGTTAAAATGAGCAGCCAAAATACATAAAAAGATTTCAGTATTAAGTTGAAGACTGTGTAGTGTAATTATATGGTAAGATTACACGTTTTGTTCAAGATAACCTTTAAATGTAAACACAACATTTTGAAACCTTAATACCACAGGGAGAAATACAACACTAAAGTTAAGTTTTAAACAAACTGCACCACGGCTTCACGACTTGAGCGTCACCCACACTAAGCTTTCGACAACTCTTTCAATCCTTATTTATCACACTCTGGTTCTCAAAGTGTGGGGGCGCAGAAGATCAGCAGAAAAAGAAATAATAAAACAATAAACAGCCATAGCAACGGCACTCGAGTGCGTGAATGGCGGATGGCTCTATACCTTGTATGAAGTGCCACTGAATGCCAGTTCCTCTAAAACTTTCTTCTTCAGACCATTGATCTCGCACTGTCTGAAAAGCCAGACATAGAAGACTCTTGCTACTTCTTCGCCACTTCTTTTTCGGAGGATGACATCACAAGCTGTTACTGTGATCTGGCTTCTCTGCTGCTGTATTTCTGTGAGTGAAGGTACAACAAGCTGAGTTCGTGAGGCGTATGTCAAAATAGCTCACTGCAGCCACTCATTATATATTGCTCCAAAAGCAGCATCGCTGACATATTTAAACAAATACCTTTTTAAAAAATTTTACTGTTTATTTGAAATAATAATAATTGTCTATTCTCTCAAATTGTTATACGTTTTAATGTTTCATCAGCAGCACAAAAGGAAACAATTGCAGTTGTTGATTATTGCAGGTTTTCTTCTTTTTTTTTCTAAAAAGGGATTCTTTTAAAAGTTTAAACAGAGAACGTTCGAGGTTACTAATGTAACCATTCGTACCCCGAGGAGGGGAACGGAAGCACTATAAGTGGATTTGATTGTTAAAATCCACGTATGGGAGGTTCGGTTCAGAAGCTACTCGTCTGAAAGAGTATTGAACGGGCCAGTTAAGAATGAATTGGCAGCGCAAGCCTGCGCAGGTGTGCGACATATGCAATCAACTGAGTATATAAGCACGCCTGGCGCCAGCAGACGCTATCCTTTTTAAGCTGAAGAGACTTTTAACAGCTAAGGGACAGTCATTATGGCGACGGAGTATAGTGCTTCCGTTCCCCTCCTCGGGGAACGAAGGGTTACTTTAGTAACCTCGAACGTTCCCCTTCGGGGGGAACTCCAGCACTATAAGTGGATTTGATTGTTAAAATCCACGTATGGGAGCCCATTGAAAGCGCCATAATGACTGCACCTTACCAACACCCACCATGAGAGAGCGGTCAGGCAAGCGTGACGCACCCAGATCACGAGAGGCGTGGTCCTCCAACGTGCCCTTGGCCCTAACTTATCCCACTTCAAAAGAAGCTTTACGGAATAGGTATCTTTTTTGGGAGTCGCTAGCGTCTAGATAATTCTAGGAATATACGACAGTACGTTGGGAAGCGTGCCATCCCAGTAGGGAGGACGTTGCGGAGACCATCCGCACCCAATAGGGGGAAACAAATGGAATTACAAATGGACTAACCCTGAAAAGGGGGAGTGCGCATAAAAGGTGGTTAGCAGATAGGGAAAGCACGGGTCCGCCCAGGGGGGGAACTTAACCGTGGCGGAAAAGCATATGGGGATCACCAGCGGGGATCGGCCATAGCAGGCACCTATACCCAAAACGCGGGCTGACCAGCGGGCAGACCTACTACGTAATGGGCCAGCAAGTGACTCCTCCGCTGAATCAGTGCTGGGGGCCTCGGAGGAATCTGCAGGGCTCACCGAATGGGGAACTTTACTGACAGACAGGAGGGTGCACATCTCTCCGTGCTAGGGAAAAAAGGCACCGCAAGCGTGTACAACACCTACCGAGTTGTTTCCTCAATCACCAAAGGTACCTAACACCCTTGAGGAAACCGGCTCCACTCGCAGATTCTAAAATCTTGCAAATGTGTTGGGTGTCGCCCAGCCCGCAGCTCCACAAATGTCTGTTAAAGAAGCGCCACGCGCACACGCCCAAGAGGATGCAACGCTCCGAGTGGAGTGCGCATGCACTCCTGGGGGGCGCGGCTGGCCTCTGCTCAAATAAGCACATGAAATGGCCTCCACAATCCAGTGGGATAAACGTTGTTTAGACACGGCACTTCCCTGCTGCCATCCGCCATAACAGACAAAGAGCTGCTCAGAAGATCTAAAGTTCTGATTACGGTCCACATAAATGCGCAGGGCGCGAACTGGACAAAGTAAGGACAGGGCTGGGTCTGCCTCCTCCGGGGGCAGCGCTTGCAGGGTTACTACCTGATCTCTAAAAGGAGTGGTAGGAACTTTGGGCACATAACCCAGGCGGAGTCTCAGAACAACGTGAGAAAATCCCGGCCCGAATTCCAGGCACGAGTCACTGACCGAAAATGCCTCCAGGTCCCCGACCCTCTTAATGGAGGCCAACGCGACCAGCAGAGCTGTCTTCAGGGACAGAAATCTTAAAGATACTGTATCAAGTGGCTCGAAGGGATCAAATCGCAGGCTCGTGAGAACGAGGGCGAGATCCCAAGAGGGCGTGAGAGGGGGGCGAGTTGGATTAATTCGCCTAGCTCCTCTGAGGAACCAGATGATGAGGTTATGCTTTCCCACGGAGCAGAGATGGCAGCAACGTAAACCTTGAGAGTGGAGGGCGACAGCCTGCTGTCCAGCTTCTCTTGAAGGAAAGAGAGCACAACACTGATCTGGCAAGATCGAGGGTCTTTTCTGCGAGAGACACACCACTCAGTGATTAGACTCCATTTCAGGGCGTAGGCGCGCCTCGTGGAGGGGGCTCTAGCCTGAGTGATGGTATCTACCACCGCGGGCGGCAGGTTACCTAAATCTTCCTCGCGTCTATGGACCACACGTGGAGGTTCCAGAGATCGGGACGAGGGTGCCAGACGGTGCCTTGTCCCTGAGAAAGTAGGTCCTCTCTCAAAGGGATTTGCCAAGGGAGGGCCATCGCGAGGAGGGAGAGCTCTGATATCCAGGTTCGGTTGGGCCAGAGGGGCGCAACTAACAAAACCTGCTCCTCGTCCTCCCTGACCTTGCACATTAACTGCACGATCAGGCTCACTGGGGGAAACGCATACTTGCGTACGCCCCGAGGCCAGCTGTGGGCCAGTGCATCCGTGCCGAGAGAGCCCTCGGTCAGGGAATAAAACAACTGGCAATGAGCATTCTCGGGGGAAGCAAACAGATCGATCTGGGCCTCCCCGAATCGCGCCCATATCAGCTGGACAGACTCGGGGTGGAGTCTCCATTCTCCAGAGTGAATCTGCTGCCGTGAGAGCACATCGGCTGCACTGTTGAGCATACCTGGGATGTGAATGGCGCGCAGCGACTTCAGCCGCGGGTGACTCCAGAGGAGCAGACGGCGGGCGAGCTGAGACATGCGGCGAGAGCGCATACCCCCCATGCGGTTGATATACGCCGCCGCCGCCGTACTGTCCGTCCTGACCGGCACGTGTTGCTGCCCCAGCGCCGGAGAAAAACGGCGGAGAGCAAGGAACACTGCCAACAGCTCTAGGCGATTGATGTGCCAATGCAGCTGGGCACCTACCCACAGGGCCGTAGCTGCATGCCCGCGACACACGGCTCCCCAGCCTGTGCTGGAAGCATCTGTCGAAACATCAACATGACTGGACGCCTGTCCCAGAGGCACACCAGCCTGCAGGAACGAGGGGTCGTTCCAGGGGCTGAGGGTGCGGCGACACAGCGCAGTAACAGAGACTCGGTGTGTGCCCGCGTGCCATGAGCGTCTCGGAACTCGATCTTGAAGCCAGTGCTGAAGTGGTCTCATATGGAGCAATCCGAGCGGCGTGACAGCCGCAGCGGAAGCCATATGCCCCAGGAGCCTCTCAAAATATTTCAGTGGGACCACTAACTTGCTGTCGAGCTCCCTCAGACAGTTCAGCAGCAGGCGAGCGCGCTCTCCGGAGAGGCGCGCTACCATGGTGACCGAGTCCAGCTCCATCCCGAGAAAAGAGATCCTCTGCACCGGGGCGAGTTTGCTCTTTTCCCAGTTGACCTGCAACCCCAATAGGCGGAGATGCCGAAGCACCTCGTCTCTGTGTGCAGTCAATTGCTCCCGAGAGTGGGCTAAAATCAGCCAGTCGTCGAGATAATTGAGTACTCGGATGCCCGCAAGCCGCAGAGGCGCTAGGGCACCCTCCGCGAGTTTGGTGAAGACCCGCGGAGACAGAGAGAGCCCGAAGGGGAGGACCTTGTACTGCCATGCTCGACCTTCGAACCAAACCGCAGAAACTGACGGTGGCGTAGAAGAATGGAGACATGAAAATACGCGTCCTTCAGGTCTATGGCTGCAAACCAATCCTGAGGACGAACGCATCGGAGGATGCGCCTCTGCGTAAGCATTCTGAACGACAGCTTGTGAAGGCAGCGATTCAAAACGCGCAGATCTAGGATTGGCCGTGACCCACCGCTCTTTTTGGGTACGATGAAGTACGGGCTGTAAAACCCGCTCTCCATCTCGGCTGGAGGTACCGGCTCGATTGCACCCTTCGCCAGGAGGGCAGCAATCTCCTCTCGCAAGACAGGGGCGGACAGGGGATTGACCCTGGTGAAATACAGCCCGTAAACCTGGGAGGCCGTTTGGAGAACTGTAGTTCGTAGCCGAGTCTGATCGTGCGTATGAGCCACCGCGAGGGGCTGGCCCGCGCTAACCAGGCAGGCAGAGCCCTCGCTAATGACGTCATCGCAGCAATCGTTGACGTACCCGCGGAGGGGCAGCGAGGAGCGGGTGTGCTGATCCGGGGAGCGCGAGGGTCCCACAGAAGAGCTGGAGGAGAGCGTTTCGCTCTGGCTCCGCACCCTGACTCCTGAGAGGGGGCTTGGGGGCTGGGAGAAGGGAGACCGTCCCCCCAGCGCCCGAGAGCCGCTGGCGGAGCATGCAAGCCCTGCGAGCTGAGAGGCAGCGCGTCCCAGACTGGCGGGGCTTGAGCTGTCACATCCGGGGAAGGGAGAAAATGCTCTTTGATCAAAACTTTGGTGGCACTGAAAGTACCGTTGGATTTTGGGCCCCGCCCTCCAGCGGGGAAAGAGCAAGTCTCCTCTTCTCCGGATGGCCTGTCTCAGGGACGCTTCGCGGTCCTTTTACCGGACTTAGCGGCGCACTGGGCAGGAGGAGCTACCAGCTTTCGGCGTGCTCGACGCGCCCCGCTTTGCCAGAGGCGGAGGCGGGGGTGGGGCATCGGCCGTTGGCGGGCGCCTTCGGCGAGGAGCAGCGGAGGTGGATGGCTCGGCAGGGGATGGAGCGGGCTTACGGCCCCGCCGATAGATGACATTGCCCATCGCATCCGACTGCTCCGTCACCGCCTTGAACTCCTGGGTGAATTCACCGACGGTGTCGGCGAACAGGCCAGCCTGGGATATGGGCGCGTCAAGAAAGAGAACTTTGTCGACATCGCGCATATCTGCCAGGTTTAGCCAGAGGTGGCGTTCCTGAACCACAAGTGTGGACATCGTCCTCCCCAGTGCGCAGGCGGCGGACTTAGTGGTCCGGAGAGCATAGTCGGTCGCCGTACGCAGCTCGTGTAACAAGCCTGGGTTAGACCCACCCTCGTGCAGCTCGGCCAGTGCCTGCGCTTGGTAGCGCTGGTAGGTGGCCATCGCATGCAAGGCGGAAGCTGCCTGGCCCGCAGCCTTGTAAGCTCTAGCTCCGAGGGAGGCAGAAAACTTACAGGCTTTGGACGGGAGACGGGGCGGACCACGCAAAGCGGGGGCGCCACGCGGACAAAGATTGACCGCAATGGCGCGCTCCACCTGCAGGATCGCCTCATACCCCCTGGCAGCTCCACCATCCAGGGTGGTGAGGGCGGAGGCGGACGCAGCGCGGGCAGAGAAAGGTGCCCTCCAGGACTGCGTGAGCCTACTGTGCACTTCCGGGAAGAAGGGGACGAGAGGCTTCGAAGGCTTCGCCTTCTGATCCTCTACGTAACACCCATCTAGTCGGTCCGGCCGCGGGGCTGGGGGATAAACCATCTCCAACCCGACGGCCGAAGCAGTCCGAGAAAGCACGGCCAACATGTCCGCTTCAGGATCCGTTTTGACGGCGCTCGCTTGCCCAGAGGGGGCGAGCGGGTCCGGATCATCGTCGGACAATGAAAGCCCACCCTCCGATGCCGCGGAGGACATCTGATCTCCGGTGTTAGCGAGCGTGAGAGCTACCATCTGATTAGACGGATCACTCCCAGTACCCGAAGCTTGGATGGAGCGCTTGGAGGAGCGAGAGGTCCTCGAGCCCGTGGGTGGCGGATTGTCTCTCGCTGAAGCCCTCAGATCTGCCCGAGCACCCGCTGCAGAGCGGGAGGCAACTGGGGTGGCTCGCTCTCTTACGAAAGCTAACCGCGATCTCAACTGCGCAACGGTCATGGCATCGCAGTGACGACATGAACCGCCCCCGAGCACCACATTAACATGCTGGACCCCCAAACATGTAATGCAGTGATCGTGTCCATCATCCGGAGCCAAGAAACCCCCGCAACCAGAAACGCACAGTTGGAGCGCCATCCTGAAAAGGACGTGCTGCACGACTGTGTTGCTCTTTTAGGATTTGCAACAATACGCACCGCTCTTGGAACACCGGACCCAAAGGGACGCCAGGCAAGGGAGATACCCAGCTCGACCGTCTGCCGCTGCGTGGACTCGCTCTGGACCGGGATGCAATCGTTCTCTTGAAATGGCTGTAGATCAGCAGGAGAAACCCTCATAAGCTCGATCAGAAAAGGCTCTGAAGCGAAAAGGATAGCGTCTGCTGGCGCCAGGCGTGCTTATATACTCAGTTGATTGCATATGCCGCACACCTGCGCAGGCTTGCGCTGCCAATTCATTCTTAATTGGCCCCTTCAATACTCTTTCAGACGAGTAGCTTCTGAACCGAACCTGTCTGTCTGCCTGGCTGTCGTGTCTTCAGATAATCAGTTTTGGCCAATGCCAGTGATAATTTTTCATGAGTCCAACATCCAACTGTGCAAAAAAACATACAATCTGACATAAGTGGTCATCTTTCGCTACTGTATTTTTTTATATAGAGAAAACATTTTACAGGTAACTTTTATTATAAATCTTGGACCTTATTCTTGAAAGAAAAAATGACCAAAAGCTGCTCATAATATAATCAATTTGAATACTGTTTTGGCTATTGGTGTTATTCATGAATTTTCAAATGTACTTTTTTTTTTTTACAAGAGAGGCTGGAAAATTTGTGAAGTTTTAAATTCTTCTTATTATTATGTTTTTTTTATTATTTAAATAACAAAATTCTTACAATAGGCATAATTTTTTTATTTGAAACTTTTTTCAGCTTGACGGCATCCCTTACTTCCGGTTGCCACAAGTAAGTGACTGTAGGAGTTGATAGGATGCTACACTCAATACAGGGAATTACACTCCTCAGTCTCCAGGGGAAAGTCTATGACAGGGTATCGGAGAGGAGGATCCGGCTGATGGTTGAACCTAGGATCCAGGAGGAATGCGAATTGAACATGGACCTTCAGCATGCACTGGGGCAGTTTGCTCCTGAGTGTGACACAGCTGGGAAAAGAATTACCACCTCCAAGTCCGAGGCCATGGTGCTCCACCAGAAAAAGGTGGTTTGTCATCTCTAGGTTGGAAGAAAGTCCATACCCCAGGTGAAGGAGTTCAAGTATCTTGTGAGTGAGGGCAGGATGAGATGTAAAATTGACAGGCGGATTAGTGCAGTGGCAGCAATAATGCGGTCTATGTACCAGTCCTTTGTGGTAAAGAAGGAGCTGAGCTAAAAGACAAAGCTTTTGATTTTCTACTCACCTATGGTCAAGAGCTTTGGGCCATGACCGAAAGGACAAGATCTCGGATAAAAGCGGCCGAAATGTGTTTTCTTCACAACGTGGCAGAGCGCACCCCTATGGAGAGGGTGGGGAGTTCTGTCACCCCGGAGGAGGCAGAGAGAAGGCAGCTGAGGTGGCTCGGACATCTGTTTCCAGGCATGTCCCACTGGTAGGAGACCTTGGAGAAGACCCAGGACATGCTCGGGGACTATGTCTCTCGGCTGGCCTAGGAATGCCTCGGGATCCCGCCAGAGGAGCTGGAGGAAGTATCTGGGGAGAGGAAAGTCTGGGGTTCTCTCCTAAGACTGCTGCCCCGCGACCCGGCCCTGGAAAAGGGGTAGAAAATAAATTATTTTTGATGTAATGTGTATATTAAAAACAAATCTTTTTTCATATTTCTTTACTCCAAATATTTAGGAAATGTTTTGGTATATTAAAAAGTGTTATGGTGGCCATCTGATAAGCAAATTCAGCTAAAATTAGTGCTTAAAATGTGTATAAATCTCATAATTAATAAGAAAAAGAGGCGTATAACTAATAAAAAGGTCCACTTTTAAAAAAAAAAAAAACTTTTTTACCAGGCTGGCTACGGGCCTGCTACAACTTTTAGATTTTAGTCACAATGGTTTCCACTTGCATTGTTCACGGGTGCTAATTTTTTTCACTTAAGTACGGTGAGTTTTTATAGACAATGCCAAAAAATGCTAATCTGGGATAAACAAAACAGAACTGAATATGTAAAACTGAGTAGGTGAAATATGTACAATATGCTATTTATGTGAAACAAAGGTGATAATCTAGTCAATTCATCAAATTTGCTGTTACTTTGGATAATTTAAAAAGCGAGGAAAAAAAATTCTTCTGCCAACCCCTGCAAGGTTTTACAGAATTATGAAGGCTTGTTGTATATTACCTCAACTTGAACACACACTAGCACAATTCTGTTTACAATTATATCAGAAATAGTAGTACAGTGCTATGCAAATAGAGTTGCACACTGTATGCTATGCAAGTGTGCAATTACTATAAAAATTAAATTGCAAACGTTTTCAAGCAAAAACTGTTAATGTCATGTGTACATTTTATCAGAGAAGCATGGCTTTGTAGTAAATCTTTTTCTTGTGGTAACCTTAAATACACATGAAAAAAAGCCAAGGCAATGCCCAAAGCATTACCCAAGCATCATTTTTAATTTTTATTATTTTTTTAAAGATGTCTAATAGACAGTCGTCTTGGCTAAAGCAAGGCTAAATTTGGCCTGTCAGTGAAAATCTAATAGACAAAGAATAGGCCAAAATTAGACTATTCATCAAATAAACAGAAATGAACGAGTCTATTTTTTTCTTTTCTTAGATTTCTATTAGATTTTCAGAAAGCCCAAATTTAGCTTTGTTTTAGCTAATCTGTCTACGTTTAGATGTCTAATAGACATGTATTAAACACAAAATTGTTTGAGGGTACTAAATAAATTCAAGGTTTAACCAAACATTCACTGATTCAACGTGACTACGGAATCACCTCAGACACTTGACTAAAGTTATTAAGGGAGTTTTAAGTAAAAACATCAGTTGCATTTTCACATTGAGATTTAGCTGCATTTTCCTACACAAAGCTGTAGTTCAGTGTTTCTCAATCTTGCCCCCTAAACAAACATATACGGGTTATTTTGCATGACCCTTTTGTAATAGACCTGATTTAAGCAGCATCTTAGAAAAGAGCTACAAAAATCATCCATGTTTAGATCAACATGTTCCCTAATCTCTACATAGTGTTTACCGCTCTTTGCCCCCTGCTCATGGAAAGATTTGTCTGAACTTGGATTTACTTAAAATTTTTTTAAAAATGAAGATACGTGCAAGACCACAGTTTGCAGTAATTTAAATTATTATAAAAATGTGAAGGGCCATTTAACCATAATCATGTGATTAGCATAGAAGTCAAGTTTTCCACATTGCAGGCTACTATTGAAAACCACTGCCATAGTTCACCGAGCAGCTACACAAAGAGCTGTCATTAATGCACAATGATTACTCAATTTCAGTATCATCCAATTACATTGATTTCAATTTTGGACTCAATCTTATTGATTTTATCCATGTGTTACTAGAACTGGCTTTACTGACAAAATGCACATGAAACTTACCTTTGAATGGTCACCCAGCCCTGAGTGAGTATTGCAGAATTCAGTCTCATTTGTCATTTTAGCTTTATGAAAGCTGCTCACAGGTGGCCCCTTTGCAGCTACCATGTGTACCATGTATACTTCTGCTGAACCTGAACTGAGGTGAGATCTACGGCAGACTTCTAACTAAAACTTGGTAGAGGGCCAAAGAGGGGGTAGAGTCATACTAAAGCTGCTTCAGGTGTGTTTAATTAGGACTGGATCTAAACTCTGTTGGACAACTCTACAGGAGGAGGAATGGACAGCCATAGCTTATGCTGTTTTTAGTGGTATTCATTATCATTCGTTAATATATTTTAAAGTATTTCATATTAGATTCACAAGTTTACACTTACAGATATTTGCTGAATAGGATATTCATATTTTGCATGTTGTCCAGCGAGAGAGCCCTGAGCACAGAAAGACATGCTTATTCAAAAAAGACACCCTAATTCTTGTCAGAAGAGAAAGATGCCCTCTAGCCCGACATCAGAATGCTGCTCCTGCTCTGATTTTAAGCAGAAATCAGTTTTACAGGAGTGGCAAAGTGGTAGTAGTAGTAGTAAACTTTATTGCTTTCCATGAAAATGAACAATAAAAACAATACAAAATACAATAGTTATAATTATAATCCTAATTAAGATAAACCCACTGAAACAAGTGAAAAAGATTTCTAATATCGGTTTAACCTACACTTTGGAACTCTATATCTCCTACCAGAGGGAAGCAGTCCATAATGTAGAAAGAAAAAAAATGAGTTGGATAATCCAGAAGGCTTTTCACTTACAACTAGAAGCACACTATATGTGTGCATTTACTATGAAATGAAATTGTGTAACGGAGACCTGCCAGCAGGTGCTGTGCAGGTAAACCTCACTGCTCTGACCTCTAAAGGTGCTCTAGCGACAGACGCTAGAAGTCATGGTCTTTAGACTCCTTGGTAGAGCAACCGACTCCCATGCAAAAGGTCGCCGGTTTGATATCAGCTTGGAGCGGGTTGGGTGGCGTAGGACTGACGGGGTTACAATTGCAAATGTTTTAAAGCGAAAGCTGTGATTGTCATGTGCACACCTTATCAGAGAAGCACGTCTTTGCTCTGTATTAAATCTGCTTGTGGTAACTTCAAATACCCATGAAGAAAAAGTCCAGGCAATCCCCAAAGCATTACTCCAGCAAGCATTTTTTTTTTTTTAAAGATGTCTAATATATATGTCACCTAGACGTCTAAACATGGTCATCTTGGCTAAAACATGGCTAAATCTGGGCTGTCAGTGAAAATCTAATAGACGTCTATAAGTAGGTCAAAAGTAGACCAGTCGTCAAATATAAAGAAATCAATGACTAGATATAAAGTATGTCTAATCTGTCTGTTTGTTGACTAGTCTAATTTTGAGTTATTCTGTCTATTAGATTTTCACTGACAGTCCAAGTTTAGCCTTGTTTTAGCCAAGTGGTCTACGTTTAGATATCTAATAGACTTCTATTAAACACAAAATAAATAAACTCAAGATTTAACCTAACATTCATTGATTCAATGTGACTACGGGATCATCTCAGACAAGGATACATTTCAAACACTTGACTAAAGTTATGAAACGGGTACAAAGGATTTCTAATATCGGTTCAACCTACAGGTCCAGGGAAGCAGTCCATAATGTGGAAACAAAAAATGAGAATCCTTTCCAATTGATTAAGGACACAATTCTCATATAAAACTTGAGCATTATTATTTTTTAAAGGGGCTTGGTTTTGATCAGGGGTGCTTAACCATGTTCCTGGAGATCCACCTTCCTACAGAGATTAGTTACAACCCTCATTAAACACACCTGAACAATTAATTAGTATCTGAACAGCACTTGATGATCACAGGCAGGTGTATATGATATGGGTTGCAACTGAAATCTGCAGAAAGGTTGATGTCCAGGAACAGGGTTGAGTACCTCTGGTCTTGGTTGATTTATTGATTGGTTGCTTGCTTGATTGGTCTTGGCTGATCTGATAATAATATAATTGTCTATAATAAATTAGCCTCGTCAAAATATCTGAATATCTGAGAACGCTCTTCCTGAAATGTATTTATAAAACCTAAAACTGAGCTTCAAAATTAAACTTTTAAAAAAATAAAGGTGGCAAAAACAATGGGACACAATGAGAAAAGTATCTATTGGTTTTACATTATTCAAAAGAAAGTACTGTGGGATAAATGAGAAGTGTGGGGGGAAAAAAGGAGAGAGGAGATGAAAATAATAGCCTATTTAGGGTGAGATTGAAGATAAAAGGAGGACTCTGTTAGAATTTAGAAGAGTTAAAAGTTTAATTTAAATTACAGTCTATAAAATAACTCTGGGAAATAAATGTTATATCTTTTTATTGCAGTATCTTAAAAATACTCATTTGTGGGAGAAGATGTAATAAAAGGAAGGAGTAGGTGATGGTGGGAAGGGGGTTAAGTCATAATGATCCACACTCCATACCAATAGGTGGTGGAAATACAGCATTCTGTTGTTTGTCAACCACCAATAAATTGAAGAAGAAGAAGAAACATTTTTGTTAGCCTTCAGTTAAGCCACAAAAAAAGACAGTCAAGCTTAGTGCAAACTTAAGCGTCTGTCTACACAGACAGCGTTTTTCCATTCACTGCACTGCTTTCCATAGTTTTTCTATGCAAACATTCACCAGACAGATGTGTTTGATTGCTGTGCTCATGTCTAAAACACAGCATTCTGAAAACTCAGTTAAAGGGGCTATATGTATGGAGTTTAATGTTTTTATCACTTTAAAAAAGAACTGATATCTGATTTTCTATATGTTGTAAAAGCCTATAAAATCCAGATTTTTTCTCAAAGGATATTTCGGCAGGATCAATTATTTATGCTCACTTCCAATAGACTGTCTTTCTTTCTATGACATATGAAATGCAAACATGCAATGTTCAATGTTCAATACTGAATGATGACATAAATAGCCAAGAGAGTATGTGATTTCACACAGCTCTTCTGTTTTTCCTTCAAAGCGAAAGCGTGTTCTGTGTGAATGGCCCCTAATTACAAAAAACTGAATAAAAGTTCTTTTGATTTACTGGAATAAGATATCATAATAATACTCTGTGTTGTTAGTATTAAATATGGGGTATAAGAGCTTGAACTATAGATTAGATTGCCAACTGTGACTGAAAATAATTGATGTTCTGTTGCTTTGTTGCTGCAAATCACTGTCATTGTGAACAGCCTTTAAAGTCTCAAAACAGAAACTTTAATTGCCTTTCATTCTCTATTGTTATGTACAGTGGAGGTCAAAATTAGAGAACAACCTCCAATTTTCTAAATTTCGAGGTTACTTTTTTGTTCTTTTTGAAGTTAACCTAACAGGAGTAAAAGAGCCATTTTCAAGCATATTTCATGAGTTATATATTCTGAAGCATGTGGCATGATGGCTCAGTGGTTAACACTGTCACCTCTCAGTAAGAAGGTCGCTGGTTTGAGTCCCGGCTGGGTAAGTTGCCATTCCTGTGTGGAGTTTACATGTTTTCTTCATGTTCGTGTAAGTTTCTTCCGGGAGCTCCGGTTTCCTCCACAGTCCAAAGACATGCGGGACAGATGAATTGAATAAACTAAATTGGCCATAGTGCGTGTGTAAATGAGTGTGTATGGGTGTTTTCCAATACTGGGTTGCAGCTGGCAGCTGCACTGTGCAAAACATATGCTGGATAAGTTGGCAGTTCATTCCGCTGTGGTGACCCCTGATGAATAAGGGGAGTAAGTTAAAAGGAAAATGAATGAATAAATATATTCTGAAGCGTGTTGCATGATGGCTCAGTTGTTAGTACTTTCATCTCACAGTAAGAAGATCACTGGTTTGAGTCCTGGCTGAAGCTGAAAGTCTTTCTGTGTGGAGTTTGCATGTTCTCTTTATGTTTGCATGGTTTCCTCCATTTGCTTTGGTTTCCCCCACAGTCCAAAAGACATGCAGAATAAGTGCATTGGATAAACTAAATTTGGCTGCAGTGTATGTGTGTTAAATCAGGGATGAAGCCAAGGGAAAGTACAGGTATAGTGCAATATATTGTGAAGCACAGCACTAAAAACTTAAATGAGACATTTGAAAATGAACACTGATCAACTTTTCAACATTTTTGTAAAACTTTCTGATACTTCCAGTTATTGCTGTTAATGTGACATCTGCTGATAATTTCAGAAATGATCTAACAATCCCTATTTAACTAGTAACCTAACTTTTTAGATTTTACTACATTTCCTTCCACCTACTTTTAGGCACATTTAGGCAAGTAGGATAAACGTTTTATTAGATAAAAGAAAAAACTGCACATAAACTATGATAGAAACACATTCTAAAATTCTGAGGTTCAAGTCATTTAAAAATAAGACCTAAAACTGATCAAATCTTTGCTGCCAGCCTATCAGTAAGTGATGATTATTGTCCTTTTTGACTCTCTAGATGGAATTGGTCGTTTCAAGAGTTCACAAGATAATGCTTGACGATGTTAGCATGTTTTGGCATGCTGTCCTGGGAGAGAACCCTGAGCTCGGAGATAGATGAGCCCAAAGCTCCCGCCTGGTCAATGAAAATTAAAAGGAATACAAGATCAGGAAGTTTTAGAGAGCTCCCCCCGATTCGTTTGCGCTATTACTTGATTAATTAAGATAACTCTATAGGAATGGACTCCCAACTACGCCAGTGCATACACACTAAGTAATTGTGACTGTTTTTATTTAATTCACTTGTGTCACATGTTTTTATACTGTGGGACAAAAATGCAAGAACCCAGGAAAACCCACATGAACATTGGCAGAACATGTAAACTGCACAGAAAATGGCGACTGGCTCAGTTAGGACTTAAACCAGGCACATCCTGATTTTGCCAAGTGCCAGTTGCCCTGAGACCAACATTTTTTATGATGACCCAGGGACAACTCCATCAGCCAATCAAACATCATGACGTCATTATTATGTGCTGCCTGCAAAACTCGCAAAAATTCATCAAAAAAAAAAGAAAAACACACCTGTATTTTACCAGTGAAGAAAACAAGTGAAAAGGTAAGATCACAAGTTTTTTTCCTTTCAATTTACAGAATGATATACACTTGGCAAAATCAGGACGTGCTTGAACCAGTGATCTCTGCAGCAGTGCTAGCCACTGAGCCGCCGTGTTGCACGATCATAGAATTGAGGAGGAGGGAGAGGGAATGGATGGATGAATGGATGGATGGATAAATGGAGGAGGGGGTCTTCCTAAACATTGAACATTTATCTTAAATTTGAAATAATCCAATTAGCTAGATAATGATTAGTGATAGGGGCCATCTGCAGTGAATCATATCATGTGCTACTTTCAAATTTAGTTTAAACTTTACTTATTTGCTATTGATTTATGCAATATTCCAGGTTAATTTTCATAACTACTAACTTTGAAAGTTTTGGTGAGCCGTTGTAAAGTGACTGCAATTCTTTGACAGCAGGTTGTCCAGCTGAAGGCCAAAATAATTAATCTCGTCACCATAGCAAAAGCAGTTGGGCATTAAAAATCTGTGATTTCTCTAGAATTTTGCATCTTTACATTATCATTATCTTACTGATGTCCTCCAAAAAGGCTGAGTTCCCACAAAAGACAAATATAGAGGACAATGCAGAAAATCTCATTGAACAATCAGGGGTGCATTTACATAACCTCATGAACTACCATAGTGTGATGCATCATTTGGAGAATAACAATGGAAAGGAAATTTGGAGAGTCAGAATTTGGCTCCACATCAGATCAGTATATGCCCACCTTAGACTTTGGACTTAGACTAAAACCCTGCAGTGACCAAACATTCAATCAAAATGCTGGGCTTACCTTTGCTGAGAAGCATGTTGTGTGGACCAAGAACTGGCCCAACATTCAATTTAGTTACTGTATGAATGCAAGCTTAATTTATTTAGCTCCAATAAAAAAATAATATGTTCTTCATAAAGCTGGACTGGACTATAAAGTGAGTAAAGAAGTCAGTGAAAGGTGGGGAAGTTTTGATGTTTTCTGCCGCAGGAGTTTGGCCTCTTGCAGTATTCACACAGGGTGACTGTGTTGATGCTTCTCTTTTACTTTGAATCGGTGAAGTCACACAGATGTGATGAAGTCAACTCAAGGTCATTTCCTAATATTTAACTGCAATAACCTTCAGAACCCCTACTACACTCCTCTTTTAGGATAACTTCAAATGTGACCCTGAAATTTAAAAAATGTAGGATGTGACTGTTTTTTCGAATGGACATTGACCAGATTGGTATTGTTTGCTGATTGCTGTGATTTGATGTTAGTAACAGGTTGCTGGAGGAATGATTAGCCCTCGCACTGGCGCACGTCATCAGAGAAGATGTTGAAACAGGGAGGAGGGGTGTTAATGTTGTTGATCAAAGACTGTGAAAGCATATAAATAATAAAAAAAAGATGTGCACAGATAAATCTTTTATAATAAACACTGCAGAATGAAAATAAAAACTGTAGATTTTGAGTTTATGTCTTTGAATTAAGAACAGGAACCATGTATTAAGAACGTAAACGGGGTCAATTGATTTCATGCCAAAAGTACAAGGCATCATACCATGTTGGTAACCATACAAAGTAAGGGCTATTTATAAAACCTTACCCAAACCTTCACAAGCATCTGTTTCCTGGTTTCCACTGAAAATAGCCTGAGTGGGTATTACATCTGCAAAGCAGTGCTTGTGCGTCCTGCCGTCAGGTCAAGTGTATTGAGTTTGTCACCAACACAATAGTTCCTAATCAGAGCATTGAGAGGTTCAGAATGACAGAAAATGCTATATAAAATTGTGTCTGGTAAGGAAAACATTAAGCAACATCTGCAGGTGTGTGTGTGTGTGAGTGTTTTAGGACCCTCTAGCATTCCCACGGCATATGTTCTGCTGCAGTTTGACAGTGAAACACTGAGACTGAGAACAGGCATTTTCTGAATATATGTAAAGACGCTGCTCGTCTATTCAAACTCTCTCCCATGTGCATCTAAAAGCGTATGTTATGAAATGGAAGAGGCATAGATAAACACAGCGGGGCAGCCGTGGGTCAGAGTATTTGCCTCTCATGGCATCTTTTTCAGAAAGGTCACATGTGTCCGGGTGGACTTCCTGCTGCTAAGAGATCTTCATAATGAATCTGGATTAGACAGGGTCTGGGGATCTCAAAACACTTGGGATGCCACGGTTCTTATTTTTAAAGAACTTCAAATTGTTTGCTTCTCAGCGGATTTTTTTTAAAACAACTATTTAGAGAAGAAAGCACAAACATATCACATTTATGAAACTCTTTCACTAGCATGATGAAACCAAGGTTTATCAGAAACGGAATATTTATGTGTTTTATATTAATATTTATACATTTTCCATGCTTGTCAGTACAGTCAATTGAACATCAAACACTGGTTTTGGTTTCATTTTTTTTTTTTTTTTTATATTTCTTTATTTCTTTACACTACTAGTCAAAAATGTTGGTAAATACTTGAATATTTTTGTGGAGGAAAAAACACATAGCTTTTCTAAGTATTGCACACAGAGATGCCCTGAATCTGATAAGCAAAGTAGCACAGAAACCAGTTCAATAATCATTTGACTCCAGCAAGCTAATCCCGTTTTGATGAGTTTACTATTGACTGTTAGTATTTTCACGCATTTGTAGCAAACGCATACATCAACGCTGCCACCAAGTGGACGCAAAATTCAGTGCAGCTGCAGGCAAACTTCAACCCATTTAAACATTAGGCATTTATGTGGAGGAATCGACTCTTTTGTATTACATTCCTTTAGTTCTTAATCAGTTTTATATTGTTAAAGGTCTGTTTAACCCTTGCACTGTATTGGTGGTAAAGCAAAGCATCCGGACGTAATCACTCACCAAACATTTCCACTGCTTCCTGTAATGAGATGAATTATTAGTCCATTATGGCTAACAACCTATTCTTAAGCAGGAAGGAACATACACACATGTGAAGCTTATCAGCAGAGAGAATAGAGCTACCTCTGTGTTTTGAAAAGGTCAAGTTGTGTGTGTTAAATGTTGAGGAAACACCGGGTGTCAAAATGAAGCCAGTTTACTCTTTTGTTAAGACAAAGGCAAATGCTCTGAATAAATATGTTGCGCAATCCCACATTCTGTATGACTTATATTCAGATTTTTCTTAACGTTAAAGATATGTTATCTAAAATCAAGCTGTTTTGAATTGTTTTAAAAGTTTGCATACAAATAACAATGTTGTCATGATCCATTTTACACATATCTGAAAAATATATATATATATTTAAAAAAAAATTATGAAAAAACACTGCATTATGGATGCCAGGTCAGTAGTTGCAGATTGAGTTGTCAAGTAGGCCTAATTATGCATCAATTCAATTCATCTTTATTTCTATAGGGCTTTTACAATGTAGATTGTGTCAAGCAGCTTACTCATAGTAAATTGACACAGTGTCAGTCCAGTTTTCAGAGTTGAAGTTCAGTTTAGTTCAGTTCAGTTTAGGGTGGTTTAATTTTCACTGCTAAAAGTCCAAGCACTGAAGAGCAAATCCATTGATGCGCAGCTCCACAAGTCCCGAACCATGCAAGCCAGTAGCAACAGCGGCAAGGAAAAAACAATTGGTGAAAGTGAAGAATAAAAAAACTTGAGAGAAACCAGACTGAGTTGGGCACCACCATTTCTTCTCTGGCCAAACTTTTTGTGCAGAGCTGCAGTCTAACAGTCTTCTTGTGCAGAGCTGCAGTCTAACATAAACACATAAAATGCATGTGAAGACAACAATTCACCACATCATGTATAGAGGCCAACTGAAAAGTTGACTTCAATACCATTTTCAAAGTACACACACACACACACACACACATATATATATATATATATATATATATATATATATATATATATATATATATATATATATATATATATATATATATATATATATATATATACAATAAGTACTAACAGCAATCATAGCTGTTTCAAAGGGAATTTTTATACCATTTTTAGCACTACTATTAGCATTATGCTATGTTTACTAAGAGCAAATAGCGATATATTCTCTAAAGTTCATCCAAAAATGAACGTCCTGTCATCATTTACTCATCTTTCATATGATATTCAAAACCTATTTCAGTTTCCTTCTAAGTTGATGGATCCCAGCAACCAGCATTCTATAAAACATCTTCTTTTGTGTTCAACAGAAGATAGAACCTCAAAGGCCAGCAAAATCTGACCTGCAAAATCGCATCACTTTACTGCGTGACACCAATCAAAGATCAAAACATGACCTCTCTGGAAAGAAATTTAAAACATGGACCAATCGCTTGCTTTTTTTCTATGTCTAATCATCTTGTTTAATCCCGCCCCTTTTCACAGTGATGTATAACAGAATTTTGCACGCACCAGATGTAGTGTAACAGCAGCATAAATAAAATTTGAAGGAGCACTTGGTAATTAAAGATGTTTGTTTGATCAAGGTTGCAGCTGAACTCTGCAGGAAGGTTCATATCCAGGAAGATGATTGGACAACCCTGCTCTAGAGTAAAGCCAGTAGACAAAGTAGCCAAAGCACACATAGTCTAGTACACTAGTATTACGCTTTTCAGCAAGGTAGCCAAGGAACACATAGATCCTGTTATAAAACAGGGGGTCCCATGCAAAAAATAAAGAAAAACGAATATATAAACAATCAAGATTTCATTGATTTGTTTTGCATTAATATTCTTCTGTTATATTCTCTGACAGCAAGTTTTAGAATATACGGGCAGTAGTAAGTGTTTATGCTTAGATTGTAACACACCTACAATTTTCTTTGTAATAGATATCTGCACCCAATCGTCTGCACCCAAACATTAGCCTATTTTATTTCTTTGTTTTAAGCATGGTTTTAAATCATTCAAATGCAGTGTTATTAGAGATAATGTGCATATCATAAATGTTATATAAAATGTTTATATTCCAAAATTTGTAGCTTTGCCAAGATTAGCATATATATATTTTTTTAAATATCCTCCTTTTAAAATAATACTTACTTTAACAGAATAATTGCTGTTGCCATAAATGCAACACAAACTATTAGGCTGTTTTCGATTAGAACGCAAAGAATGGAGTTGCTTTCTCATGGAGAAGAGTCTTGTCCAGTTACATTGGAAGAGCAAAATCTGAAGAATGCAGGAACACATAACCATATATATCCTTGTAAGAATAGAGATGCTTGCCACATCCTCTTTAAGAAGAACCCCAACATATTTATCAACAGTCGTTAAGCACCCTAATTAAATATACACAGTTGAAGTCAGAACTATTAGCCCGCCTTTGAATTTTTTTTTTCTTTTTTTAAATATTCCCAAACAATGTTTAACAGGGCAAGGAAACTATGACAGTTTGTCTAATAATATTTTTTTCTTCTGGAGAAAGTCTTATTTGTTTTATTTTGGCTAGAATAAAAGCTCTTTTAGATTTTTAAAACACCATTTTAAGGACAAAATAAGCCCCTTTAAGATCATTATACAATAACTTGCCTAATTACCCTAACCAAGTTAACCTAATTAACCTAGTTAAGCCTTTTAAGGTCACTTTAAGCTGTATAGAAGGTTCTTGAAAAATATCTAGTCAAATATTGTTTACTGTCATCATGGCAAAGATAAAATAAATTAGTTATTAGAAATGAGTTATTAAAACTATTATGTTTAGAGATGTGTTGAAAAAAAATCTTTTCTTCGTTAAACAAAAATTGGGGAAAAATTATACAGGGGGTCTAATAATTAAGGGGGGCTATTAATTCTGACTTCAACTAAATACATATATATTTGTGCTTGTCTGTCAGATGAAAAATTTTAAAAAATTGATCCTTTTCACCCACTGCCCACCCGCAATTAAAAAGAATGTACTTTTTGATTGCCTGACCTTTCGGGCCTGTGAATTAGGTGCAACCCCTGCAAATACAATCGAGATCTGGTCATCACTTATACCTACACGCATCTCATACCAACAACCCCTGCATTTTCCAATACATTTGTTGCACATAATAATACACATAAATATTATACATTTAAATGCCAGGTATTAGACCTCGATAGTACGTTAGTGTGGTGAAGGGCTTCTTGTGCTGACAATACAGCATCAGTTTGCCTTGGGAAGTCCTGCACATTGGCCAGAGGGATTTTGAGCCATTCTTCTTGCAGAATAGTGGGCAGGTCATATAGTGAATAGTGCTCCAAAACACCCCAAACTGGCAAGGTGCAATTAATGAAGATTGGCCACCAGGCTGGTCAAATGTAGCCATGAAACCTCCTACAGTAAAGCTGCGGTCACATTAGAGTTTGAGCATGCAATATTCTGTCGTGCGGCGCTGCGAAAAGGGGCAGGATTAAACAAGCAAATTAGACATTTTTAAATGGGAGCGATTGCTCCATGTTTTAAATTTCTGTCCAGAGATGTCATGTTTTGATCTTCGATTGTTTTCACACAGTCAAGTAATGTCGCAGGTCAGAGTTCACCAAGCTTTAACTTTGCACCGCAACAACCTGGGAAACTTGACCCATGACCTCACGTTTTTCGGTCTGACGCATACGTGTGCCTATGAATCGAAGTCTATGGGGAGAAAAGTCCAGTGTGACCACAGCTTAAATTGGCCATTCTTTCAGTTTTATTGTCCAACCCCTGTATACAGGTGCTGGTCAAATAGCTATAGAATATCTTCAAAAAAATTGAAGTATACATTCATTCCTCTCAAACTGATATATTTCAAGTCTTTATTCCTTTTAATTTTGATGATTTTGATGACTTTTGATAAAAAGACGACCACTGACACCTTAAACCAGAAGAGCAAGACACAAAAGGTAATTGCAAAAGAGGTTAGCTGTTTTTAGAGCTCTGTGTCCAAGGACATCAATAGAGAGGCGAAGGGAAGGAAAAGATGTGGTAAAAAACAATGTACAAGCGATAAGGATGACCACACACTGGAGAAAATTGTGAAACAAAACCCATTCAAAAATGTGGGAGAGTGGACTGCAGCTGGAGTGAGTGCTTTAAGAACCACTATGTACAGATGTATGCAAGACAGTTTCAGCTGTCGCATTGTAGCTGCTGAGTGCTTTAAACTTATGATCTCTGATTAAATTGTGCATTTCCGTTGGAAATCAGGGTCGCAGAGTCTGGAGGAAGTAAGGCGATGAACACAATCCATGTTGTTTGGGGTCCAGTGTAAAGTTTTCACAGTTAGTGAAGGTTTGGAGTGCCATGTCATATGCTGGTTTCGCTCCACTGGGTTTTCTAAGGTCCAAGGTGAATGCAGCTCTGTACCAGGATAGTTTAGAGCACTTCATGTTTCCTGCTGCTGACCAATGAAAATGCTAATTTCTCTATTGGTCTTATATTCTAATTTCCTGAGATCCTGAATTTTGGGTTTTTATTAGTTGTCATCAAAATTAAAAGAAAAACACTTAAAATATATCAGTCTGCGACGCGTGGAATGAATGTATACAATATACACGTTTCACCTCTTGAATAGAATTTGTTAAATAAATCAACCTTTTTGAAGACATTCTAAATATACATGTATACATGTTTGCATTGATCCGTTTTGCATCATCAGATAACAGTCCTAGGGCTGCTATAAAAGAGCAGTGAGAGCTCTCTTTGGTGTGGGTAGTAGTGAAAAGTAGTTAGTGAATGGAGAAGTGAAGTTGATTAGTGAGCTGTGAATATTGGTGTGTGATTGGCATTTCATTATGTTCAGAAAAAATTAACAAAAGCTCTGTATATATAATATTGTCTTTGTTTATTACTTTATTTGCCTTATTTTTTTTGGCTACACTTTGCTTTCACCATTGGGACTCTGTCACTCTGCACTGCAAATAAAACACCTCGCACCAAAGTGCCATTTCGGCTGAGCGTCTTTTTTTTTTGGTACATTTTTGTATTGTGTTAACTCAACATCCAATATCACCATAACAAATGCGTCACAGGCGGGATCCAGTCGAAAAAATAGTGCTTCCTCGAAAACACCAAGAGAGGTCTGAGATCCCAGAAAATATCAGCACTGGAAGATGTGGCATGGGACTCATGGGAGTTCATAATAAAGTAACGTTTAGTTTACATATTAGTACACAATTATTTGTGTTCTGTTATAGTAAAGTGTTACCCATTTTGTATATATAAAACAAACATGTTAGTTGATAGTATTTGCCATCTTCTCTTGAACATGTGAGGTGATGGTATTTTGCCATCTTTTCTTGAACATGTTAGTTGATGGTTATTTTGCCATGTTCCATTCGGAAGGGTTTATCCCTTTTAAGGGTTTACCCTCCAGTGTGACAGCTTCAAAGAGATAAGGCATTAGGGCATAGGGATTAGCCCTTCCAAATGAAATGTTCTGTTAGACACTAAACAACTCCCCTAAACAAAGGATGATTGGGGCCCAAAGTGTCCATCAATTGTACCCATCACATGCTTCATTTAAAAGAGCCCTTCAAAGAGGCTTGACACTTCAATATGGCGACCACAATTGTTATCACTCTGAAGAGCACCATGGAGGGCATTACTGTATATCCTGTTTGGAATGCATGAGATATGTTGCTTTTATATTCTTTTTGTTTCTTTTCTGATTATGAAACAAATGTGGACAAACTGCACTGTGTTTAGAGTATGTTGATACAATCATGGTAAAATTGGCATCACAAGTTTCTGCAGACCTACACATTCAGTTGAAGATTTATTAGTCCCCCGTAATTATTAGCCCTCCTGTTTATTTTTTCCCCCAATTTATGTTTAACAGAAAGAAGATTTCTTCAAAACATTTCTAAACATAATAGTTTTAATAACTCATTTCTGATAACTGATTTATTTTACATTTGCCATGATGACAGTAAATAATATTGACTAGATATTTTTCAAGACACTTCTAAACAGCTTAAAGTGACATTTAAAGGCTTAACTAGGTTAATTAGGTTAACTAGGCAGGTTAGGGCGATTAGGCAAGTTATTGTACAAGGAGGGTTTGCTCTGTAGATTATCGAAAACAAATAAAGGGGCTAATAATTTTGACCTTTTTAAAAATTAAATCTGCTTTTATTTTAGCCAAAATAAAACAAATAAAACTTTCCCCTAAAGAAAAAAATATTATAAGACATACTGTGAAAATGTCCTTGCTCTGTTAAACATCATTTGGGAAATATTTTTAAAAAGAAAAGAACTCAAAGGGGGGCGAATAATTCTGACTTCAATTGTAGATGTAAAAAAGTAAAATTTAACTTTATACTAAATTATGTTATGTTACTCAGACAAAAATTTTACTGGCAGTTTTTATTGAAAAAATACAGTGATCTGGAAATGATCTACACTCACAATAGTTTTTGCTGCTTGTTCAAACCACTTACTGTATTTAAAAAGAATTGAAACAACACAATTCTTCATTTTTTTTGGGAGGACAACTTAATTGTTTTATGCTTGATCCACATCAATTTGTATAAATGAATAAGTTAACTAAGTTAATCGATTTGTGTTGGGACAACATGAAGTAATTGTGTGGAAACCAGCTTTTTTTTTACAATGTAGACTAAAAAATCTGGCAAACAGTGTCAAGGTTTCCCACTGAATTTGCCGAACAAGCTGATTAAATGTAACTAAACATGGCAATCTACTAAAATGCAATCATTTATATCCATTAATCAAACTGTCACAGTTGCTATCTAAAATTATGTGTATGTGTGATCCAGCATATTATAAGAAAAACACCCACCATAAATTATTCATCAGTTTAAATGAATAGATTGTTGTCATTAATGAGAGTCTCTTTAAGATCAGTTCACACCTAGGCTTCTGGCTCAAGTTTTGAATGTGTGTGTGTGTGTGTGTGTGTCTGCATTTTTATGCTGGTAATGTTGCTGTGGTGATTACTGCTGCTTTGTGCCCCAGCATTTTGGGTTAATCAGCTGTGGGATAGTTGGCATGGTGACTAATGAGGATGAAACTCAGCACTGACAATATTTTTTATTTTCTCAGTACTGAAGGACTTATATGTATTTCAGCAATGATTATTCTGATCTAGAAAGTGTTAGAATGCATTCAAAAACCATGACAACAAGAAATCCATGTGCACAAGAATCCAGTATGAATGTATGCAAAATATGTCATTTCGTATTTATAATTGTTCTCAATTTTCTTTTGAGCCTCAAAAGCTGTTGAAACATACAACAAAGACTGTTGCATACAACTGATGGTTGTATGCGTAATGGAAAGGCAAATGCAATAGAAAGTGACCTCTTTGAAATGATAGACCACCGACAACAAAAAGGAAGTCAGGCTTCCATTCCACACAATGATCTCAGTATCAGAAAAAAGCATCTGAGAGTGAAATAGATGTCAAAATACGAGTCTTGTGGTTTCAAGTGAGACACATAAATGATAGTGGATTCAAAAACCTTGATTATAAAAGTGCAATTTTCTCAAAGGTAAAAGGTATATACCAAAGGCAAACTGAGGATGAAGTTTTTGCTGTAATGATTGTATAAGCAAAGAAAAAAGTAGAAAGTGAATGTTTTTCTTCTGATTTAAGTGTGATTGTACTATGTGCAACAGTGTGGTCTCTGTTGACTTTCATCGTTTGCATGTTTCGCAACCCTAACACGTTCAAAATCAGCATATTTGTGTCGTTCAAGCGTACATTTTTACAGAGCCTCAGAACACAGCTTTAGGCAGTTGTATATAATAAAAACAGTGCTATTTGTACAGTAAGCCATACCATTAGCCTTTAACACTCCTTTTTGTAATTAATCTAAAAGAGGAAAAACTGGATACTTTTAATGAGTGCTTTGGAAAAGGAGTTATGAAGCTATTACCCTTTTTAGAAAGAAAAAAAAAACTTTCTGGTCATTACATTAATGAGGATTGACTCTGGGGAGCAAAGACTTTCTTTTAAAAGCAAATGGAAAAAAGAACAATTCACACAAGTTAGAAAAGTTCAGCAAGGAAAGTGGTTGTAAAATAGTATGAATAAACGAAAACATAGCCATAAGCTCTGTGTGCAATAGAATGTTTCTGAATTATTAAACGGTATTCATGTGTTCAATCGTACAGGAAAAGAATAAGCAATCATAAACAATTAAGCATGAATATTGCAATGCGATGGCACAGTAGGTAGTGCTGTCGCCTCATTGCAAGAAGGTTGCTTGTTCGAGCCTCCGTTGGGTCAGTTGGCACTGGTGTAAAACATATGCTGGATAAGTTGGCTGTTCATTCCGCTGTGGCGATCCCAGATTAATTAAGGGACTAAGCTGAAAAGAAAATTACTGAAAGAATAAACTTTAATAGTTTTTAACACTTACATCTTTCAGATAAGGCATTAAACCAACTTCCTGACTCTCTGCGGTCATTAAAAATCCCATGGCACTTCTTGAAAAGAGTAGGGGTGTAACCACAGTGTCCTGGCCAAATTCCCTTCATCGACCCTTATCCATCATGCCCTCCCAATCATCCCCATTCACCAAATTAGCTCTATCACTGTCTCTCCGCTCCACCTATAGCTGGTGTGTGTTGAGCATACTGACGTCGATGTCTTGTGGCAGCTGTAACATCATCCATGTGGATGCTGTACACTAGTGGTGGTGTGAAGAGTGCACGACTACCACTGGCCATCTCTCAGTGATAGTAATCTTTGCATTATGATCAATCCAATGGACCCTCGCAGGCATGTTCATGTTTCACTGGATCTGGCAGTTCATGTTTGGCGATGTCCCGTATCGACGTTGATGTGTTCAGGCAAAAGATCCAAACAAAGGACGAATCATACGTCTGACTCCGAGTCGACTCAAAAGAATCAATAGTGCACTTTCAGAATAAACCTCAGCTAGATGTTTTCATTCACTTAGAGCTGTGTTACACACTGGGGTGCGTTTCCCAAACAACAACGTAACTCGCAGCTGAGCTATTATAGTACGATGCATCATTTGGGAAAAGAATAATGTAGTGACGAGTGTTTCCCAAAACCCGTAGTTTCTATGTCGCAGATCCATCGTTTGAACCATGTTAGTTATAACGTAAAACGCCCATAATGATGCTCTAAACGGGGTGGAAACAACTTCTTTAGAGTAGAACCCCATCATTTCTTTGTGCAAATTATATAGTTTTATCCGCACACGCATTTAAAAAATTAAAATTAAAAATTAATTTTGGTCTTGTTTTCCATATTAATTGAAACATAGGTAGGGAAATATACAGTAGGGTCTATGTTTCCTTTACACATAATTGAGAACATTATATTCTATTCTGAGACATAAAATCACCTACAAAAGCTAACACTTATTCTAATCTTATATTTAAACCATATATATAAATAAATTATGATTCGATTTATCAAGAACTTACATTTCATATTTATTATTTATTAGAAAATGAAAAAACCTACTTTAATAATAATATTAATAATAATAATGATGATGATCATGATGATGATGATAATGATTATTATTATTATTAATAATAATAATAAGTAGGATATTGTTTATTTATTTTTTATTTTTTGAAAAGTCTACTTTTACAATTTGACACATGCAAACCACAGCAGAAATGTTCTAACCAGCAGGCCGATGTCATATACCGTACAGATACTTAATAAATAACCTACTAAATATTAAAAGCATTAAAGTATGCTGAGGGCTAGGCAGTGGCGCAGTAGGTAGTGGTGTCGCCTCACCCAGCAAGAAGGTCGCTGGGTCGTTGGTTCGAACCTCGGCTGAGTTGGCGTTCCTGTGTGGAGTTTGCATGTTCTCCCTGCCTTCGCCTGAGATTCCTCCGGGTGCTCCGGTTTCCCCCACAGTCCAAAGACATGCGGTACAGGTGAATTGGGGAGGCTAAATTGTCCGTAGTGTATGAGTGTGTGTGTGGATGTTTCCCAGAGATGGGTTGCGGCTGGAAGGGCATCTGCTGCGTAAAAAACTTGCTGGATAAGTTGGCGGTTCATTCCGCTGTGGCGACCCCGGATTAATAAAGGGACTAAGGCGACAAGAAAATGAATGAATTAATAATAGGTCACCCACAGCTTTCGTCATGAGACACGGGTGTGTTCAAAATGACATCAATGTTTTCAAAGTGCACAGTGAAGGGAGCGCAATTGTAAAGATGAAGATCACTAAAACTGAAGTGTAAAAAAAGCTTTGAAAGCAAATTACACCTAAGAGTGATGACCTTAATGCTTTTTTTTTAATCATTCCAAGTTTAAATGTTAGACTGTTCTAAATGAATAGGGCATAGGGCGGATACCTGGGAATAGAACACAGCCATGGAACTGTGTTTCTAATTACAGCTCCAAAGGTGTAGCTGCAATCATACAAGTTTGCGACACAGTTTGCTAATGTTTGTTGAAACGTTAAATTTGGGAAACACCAAATCAATGAAATATATTTGTAACGAGGGAACTTAGTTAGCTAATGATGGTTTTCTGAAAAGCATACCTACATGGATGGTAATTTCCAAAAACCCATAATAGGGACTCTTGAAACTATATAATACTTTTTTTTACTTTTACACTGCATCGAGAAAAACATTACTTGTTTTTACAGTTTTTAGAAAATATGAACATGCACACATTGTAAGATTATAAAAATGACAAAAAAAAAATCCTCCTCAATGTCATAAATAGAACTAAATCCTTAGGTACAGCTGCAGATCTGAGAAGGCCTTTAGCCTGATACAGAGAAATGTAACTCTGACTGATTCATAAACAAAGCTCTGAAATCCACCGAGGATCAGCAAGAACTAAGGCACATTATTTACAATTATTTTAACATTCCCCTTTGGTTGTAAGTGTATCATTGAATATTGCATTTTTATTCACTAAATTTGAAATCAGATTAATGAACTGCAAATTAATATCAACATTTCTAAAGAGGTAATGCACAGAGTGCTATATTGCTGCAAGCATTGTCATTTGACTAGAACATGCTAAATGAGCACACAGTGGCAGCCATTTAAAGCTGAATTATCTTGAAAAGCATTTATTTTCTTCCAGGCTAATTTTCTAGTGCAAAACATTCTAAATACAACAACAGGCTGCAGAGCAATTATGCTTCATTTTGCATTGAGCCTGGGCCTTGAAAATGAAGACCGCATGAAACCTTTCAGCCTACGAGCAAATGATCAATTTGACATGAAGCACAAGCTTTGCAGAGCAGCCACGTGCCATCAAAACCAGCATTAAGAAGTTTCTGATGAACACAAGAGCCATAGAGCGCAACATTCACGTCTGTACTTGAGGTGCCTATAGCAACAAGAGGTGTTCTCATCAAGTGCATGTATTCAATTCAAAACACTCTTTTTCTCTCTCGCTCTGAAGCACTAGACCTGTTTTGTCCAAGCTTATTTGTTTTTTATAGCCAAAGGTTCTTTGAATAAACCAGAAGTAGAGGTGCAACGGTAGACAAATATGAGGGTTTGGTACACAGGCTGTCACTAGGGTGGTGCCTTAAGAGGTCCTATTAGTACTTCAAAGGCACATAATATTAGCATATAGTTTTATGCAAAAGTTTGGCCATCCCTCATAATTTTCATAATTGCAAGTCATATACTGCTGGCCTTTCAAATCAGCAATTTTATTGCAATATATTTTATAAACCATGGAAAAAGCAACATTTAATCACAGAGGCAAATCAATTTAAGTCAACAAAAAAAATGACCGGTGCAGAATTTTGGGCACCCCATATAATGACATCAATCATTTGTACAGCCATATTTTGCTGAAATAACAGCTTATAGACACTTCTTAGCCAAGGATAACTACCTGAATTCTTGCTGAAGGCATTTTGGACCATTCCTTCATGTTCTCCAGTTCAGTCATGTTTGATGTGTGCAGAGCATGAACAGCCGTTTTTAATTCAATCCATAGATTTTCAATGTTCAAGTCTGGAGACTGGAATGGCCATTCTAGAAAATTGTATCATGTCTAAGCATGAAATCCTTGGTACATCTGGAACTGTGCTTTGGGTCACTGTCCTGCTGAAACATCCAACTCTGGCTAAACAGCCTCCTGACTAAATCCTGAACATTGTTCTTAAGAATCTGCTGATACTGACGGGAATCCATTAGACTGAGCTTGCCACACATCCCCACAGCATGATGGACCAGGGTCGGAGTGGGACTCTTTTTCAGCCCTGGAGTTTCAAGCCTCAGACCGGCCCACTTCAGTTCACCACTGACTATATTAAAATAAGGTTATTTCCAGTTCAGTTTCTAATTACACTATCACGTCTTTTTTTGAGAAAACAGCTCTTTTAGAACTTCAAATGTTCAACAACCCCATTCACTATTATGTCTTAACAATAAAAATGAAAAAAAAAAAAAAATTGTTATTCAGACAAGGACCGAACCCAGGTTGGCCGCGTCATAATCTAACGTACAAACCACTGTACCACAACAGCTGCACGTTTGATGGTGACTTATCTAGTTATATCATCATTAACCTGCATCCTGCTCACGAGGCTACGAGAAAATAGATAAAAAGAGCAGAGCTGCGGTAAAATAATGAATAAGAAGGCTGTGGTCAAGTAAATAAATAAATTATTTTTATAAAGTGTGACTGCTGAGAGCAACCGATTCTGGAACTAGGGACACCAGCCCTCGCGGCCAAAAAACGGACCGGCCCACCGGGAATTCTCCCGGTCCTCCCGATTAGCCAATCCGGGCCTGTGATGGACTCTCCACTATATTTTACAGTAGGGTGCATGTTCCTCTCCTGGAATGAGAAGATCTCTCTTACTCTTAGTTGCTGATCTCGGTATTAGTTTTACTCGATCTCAGTGCCACATTTGACACCATCAACCACAATATCCTCATAAATCGCTTAAATTCTACAGGTGTCCAGGAACAGGACTCTACAATGGGTTAAGTCATACTTGGCTGACCATTACCAGTTTGTGAATATTAATGGACAGCTTTCACAAGTCAGGCCAGTAAAATATGGGGTGCCTCAAGGGTCAGTTTAAGGCCCTATGCTGTTTACAATATACACGCTACCCCTGGGAGACATTATCAGAAGACATGGGATCAGCTTTCACTGCTACGCAGATGATACTCAATTATATATTTCAACTAAACCTGATGAGACGTCTGAGCTGTCTAAGCTAACTGAGTGTATTAAAGATGTCAAAGACTGGATGACCAACAATTTTCTTCTTTTAATTTCAGACAAAACTAAATTATTGCGCATAAATCCTGTACACAGCAGATCTCACAACTCAACTTGCAATTAGAGGGACACAGAGTTAGCGTTAGCTCTACGATAAAAGATCTGGGCGTCATATTAGACAGCAATTTAACTTTTGAAAATCATATATTCCATGTCACAAAAACTGCCTTCTTTTATCTGAGAAATATTGCTAAGTTCCGAATTATGCTATCCATCTCAGATGCTGAAAAGCTAGTCCATGCTTTTATGACTTCTAGGCTGGATTACTGTAATGCTCAGTTTGCTGGCTGTCCAGCATCCTCTATTAATAAACTTCAGCTAGTACAAAATGCAGCTGCCTGAGTTCTTAACAGGTCTAGAAAATATGATCATATCACCCCAATTTTATCCTCCTTACACTGGCTGCCTGTTAAGTTTCGTATTGATTTTAAAATATTGCTTCTTAACAATAAAGCTTTAAATAATCTAGCTCCTGTTTATCTAACCAACCTTCTGTCTTGCTACAATCCATCCTGCTCATTAAGATCTCAAAACTCAGGGCTTCAGGTAGTACCTAGAATAGTAAAGTCGAGTAAAGGGGGTCGAGCCTTCTCATTTACGGCTCCAAGACTCTGGAATAGCCTTCCTGATAATGTTCGAGGCTTAGACACACTCTCGCAGTTCAAAACTAGATTAAAGACCTATCTTTTTAGCAAATCATACACTCAGTGCATCACTTAGCGGTATGATATATGAATGTGCCCCATGCAGGTTTTTGCATATCGTTTATATACACTATGAACAGCGACATTTTTTTTCCTATTTCAACCTCTCAGACTATAGTGGCACTGATACGATCCAAGACCAGCGATGAGATGGTGCTAAGGTTTTCATAATCCTGGACCAGGCCATATCCTGAGCAGCTGCTGTGGTGGTCATGGAGGAGTGGAGAGCATGAGACTGAGTCCTGTGACGCTCCGTGGACAGATGAGTTTCATTGACGTCCAGCTTTTCCAGCACCTAGACTGCAGCTCTGCATAAGACGTTTGGCCATAGAAGAAATGGCCGTGCCCAACTTAATCTTTTTTCTCTCAAGGTTTTTTAATTCTTCACTTTCCCCAATCAGTGAAGTTTTTTGCTCGTCGCTGTCGCCACTGGCTTGCACAGTTGGGGATCTGTAGAGCTGCGCATTGATGGATTTGCTCTTCAGTGTTTGGACTCTCAGTAGTGATTATTAAACCACACTGAACTGAGCTAAACTAAACTGAATTTAAACACTAAAAACTAAACTGACACTATTTCAATTTACATTAGTCTTCTATGTAAAGCTGCTTTGGCACAATCTACATTGTAAAAGCGCTATACAAATAAAGGTGAATTGAATTGAATGTTTTTCCACCTGTTATTGTGACCAAATAACTCGATCTTAGGTTCATCTGTTCACATTATATTTTTCCAAAATTCATTCAGGCTTGTCCAGATGAGCCTTTGCATACCTCAAACGACTCTTCTTAAAGGCAGAATGCAGAAAAGGCTTCTTCTGCATCACCTTCCATTGAGCTGTTTTTGTGAAGAGTGTGCTGGACTGTGGCATGTTCTACAATGACATTACCAGCAGCAAGGTGTTCCTGAAGCTCTTTGGAGGTGGTCTGTGGTTCTGTGGTCTTTGATTTTGAAACGTTTTTCTTGGTCTGGCCTAGTAAAAAAGTCTTGATCAAACTAATTGAGTCATTTAAGCTTGTTTGAAACCTACAGGTAAGTGAGTTGAAGCAGGATTGGAACAAAACTGCGCAGAGCTGTGGCCCTCCAGAAACTGAGATTGACACCCCTGGTCCAGAGGAAGATTTTTACATTCGTCTATCCTATCTATTATTCTGTCCCATGTGGCTAATGAAATTTGTGTCAACTGTATGACCACGACCAACCTGCCCATAGTATATGGACTGATCATATTTCATTAAGTGTTTGTATTTCTTTTTTTAGCTGATGCTGTCTGTGCTTCATAACTTCAGGACTGAAGGTTCTTACATGCACCAATCTGTAGGATCAGAAAAGACTGGGAGCAGCCTGATGGAGCTGTCAGTCATAAAAGAAAGATGGTTGTCTGGTGCATTTATTAACGTGACATGCTTTTGTTATCTGTGTGTACAGTGTTCTGCAAGGCCGAACAATGCTTGAGAAATAGGAGATGTGCATCAAAATCACAGTGCACAAGCTGGACAACCTCAAATATCTACTTTCAATTGTGTTATTTTATGCATCTATCAGCAACACAGCAATGAGTTTATACTTGTGTTTAAGTTTCAAATGATATAATCTGTGTGTGTGTGTGTGTGCGTGTGTGCATGCATGCGTGCATGTGATGTTTTTTAATTAATCAGAATGCTTTTTAATGGGTAATAAATAATTATTTTGGTTTGGTTTGTTTGCGAGACTTAGAAACATTTGTGTTTAAGCAGGGAGAGAACTTTACTTCTGTGTCCAGTGGGTGACTTAGAGTGACCAGGTAGGTACAGATGATCAACACACACAGCAGATGCTGATCAGATCAAAACCCCCAAAAATGTATGATTATATTAATTGATAAATTGCGGAGTGTTAATCATCTATGTTAATGCTTGTGACGTGTCTTTATTTTGTAGATCAAAAACAGCAAAAGTTGGATGATGAAGATTGACATGTTCTTGGAGAACATTGGGCTCATGCACTGGCAGGTACATAGTGCAGTGTTTATAAAATATTTTAATGTCTGCTAGTGGAAAAAAGTAAAAGACTGCGTTGTTGTTGAACGTTTAGACCTTTTAAGTCTTGAATGTACTTTGTAAACAATGAGGGTTGGTGAGGGTGACCAGAAAACCCAGAAGGTTGGTGAAGGACTCTAGAAGCCAATGAGGGTTTATAAGGGTCACCAGAAGACACAGAGATTTGGTAAGAGTCACCAGAAGACAAAAATGGTTTGTGAGGGTCACCAGAAGACACACAGGTGACCAGAATACACAGTGGCAAGAGAAAATAATGAGAGTTGGTAACGGTCACCAGTAGGCACAGACGTTTGGTGAAAGTCACCAGAAGACAAAGAGGGTTAGTGAGGGTCACCAGATGACACAGAGGTGACCAGAATACACAGTGCTTTCTGTCTTCTTGGTGAGAGTGACCACAAGACACTGAGGGTTGGTGAGGGGCAAGACAAGATAATGAGGGTTGGCGAGGGTCACAAGAAGACAGAGGGCTGGTTAGCGTCACCAAGAGGGCACAGTATTAATGAGATCTTTGAAAATGAAAAGTGATCAATATTAGACAACAGGTTCTAGATTAGCACCAATAACTGGGATATTACAATCCAAGTTATTGATGAAAATTTAGAACCTGGTGACTGGTTTTCTAAATTATCAGACAAACCTCATAACCAGGCTAAGCCTTTCAGTTTTTACAGACTGTTATATGGTGAGCCGTTAATAAAGTGACTGAAACCCTCCAACAGCCAGTTGTGCAGATGAAAACCATGGCAAAATTTGGTAATTCCAAATCTGTGATTTCTAGAATGGTGTGCCTTGTCTTTAACTCATTCAAGACTCTTAGAAAGGAGATCATGCACAAAAAGGCAGAATAAAGCAGAGAAATGAATGTTCATCACTGCAGATTCTTGAAGCTGAATACATTGAGAGTGAAAGTCTAAGCAACAGTTTTGAACTAAACCTAATTATGAAGACAAAAAAAAGACAGTTTCTGTTGAGGTGTGTGTGTGTGTGTGTTACACGCTATTTGCAAGATAACACAAGATGGAATTATTGAAAATAAGTCAATATAATGAATCATGATTGTAATCCTCTTTTCAAAACAGTTCTAGCTTGTGTAAGCTTGATCAGTTCAAAATAATTCAGCTCTGCTGTTAAAGAGAACAATACTTGCCTGTATGTCCTTGTAAATTTCCTGCTGTAAACTTCAAACGTGTATTCGTTTTATTAGTCTTTTTTTTGTGTGTAAAATAGTAAAGTTGAGCCAAACATCTAGTTCCACAAACATCTACAACATGGTATAATCACAACTACTTAGAAATTTGAAAAAAGAAGGCACCGATACCAATCGTAATGATGACAGCTAATCAAAGCCATAGCTTTGCAACATTTAGTGCTCTTAAGGGTGAAGTTCAGCTGTGTGTTCAAAAAGCTCATTTGAGTATTTTACATTATCTGTAAGGGAAAGTCTCAATGTGCAGTGCAACCCAAAGAGGCTGTACAGAAACTTTCAGATGCAGAAATGCGGAACGACACTGTGTAAATTTGAGATCAAATAATGCCATTAGACTTATCCAAAACACATATATCATGTTTACCACTAATGAAACATATACCAACATGTCTGTGGTAGGACTGGTCTTGGTGGGTGAGTGATGAAAAACTACTGGCTTGCTGGAACTCAAATCGCCAAATTCAGTGAAACATATTTTCAAAAAAGCTCTTTCCGTATAATTAATCCACATATTTAAAATCTAAAATCCTTTCTTGACTTAAAATGTATAGAAATACATTGTGACAAGAATAAGAGTATTTTTCACAGTAAGTTTAATCCAGCATGAAAGTCACACTGAGAGCTTGTGTAGTATAAAGTATTAGCAGCTGGAGGAGTGTGGTTATCACTAGAATATCACACAGCTAGAAAAAGCCTTTCAGTCAATCAACTAAATATCCTTCAAACCATTGGTTGCAATCACAGTTCTATAGGGCATAACAGTGGGATACATTCCTTTCTTTCTCCTTGCCTTATAATATAGCCTTATAAAATAAAAGCTGTCACGACATGACACCAATGCTGTACTTGGTTATAAATACCTTGTTACACACCATCACTTTCTTCAAGGTCTTCTAATTGTCTCAAGGCAGTTATACATAACCAACATTATTTATTCTTGGCTACAAATCACAAGAGGAGGATAACGGAGAGGAAAATGAATATGAAATTTCATATCTCCTAACATTACCAAAAAGAGACATTGACACTGTACAGAAATTAAGATTCTATACTAGATTTCCATTAGTGTAAGTAATTTGGATGTAGACCCTTTTTATATTTCCAGGTTTCTCAGCAGCAGAATTGACCCTTCGCTAAGCCCAGCCCTCCTTAATTTACTGTTGTTATGCCTGGGACGTCTATTACAATATGTATGCACACATGTCAGACATTGCCAGGGATACAATTAGTCATTTTTGGCGAACAGGTGAGATATCCGAGAAAGAATTGTAGTATGCATTACAGGGGTCTATTCACAACATAATACACAACCAATTCGAAAATAATTTAATCAAAATTAAAGCTAGGTTAGCCTAGCCGCCTCATACGCTGCCCATTCAACAGCTTTGTTCATGCACAGCAAGAGAGGTGAAATTTAAAAATAATCTAAAAATAACGAATTAAACCATGATTTTTCTTTGCTTAGCCAAAAACCCTGATAGATTAATTGTTGTGCAAAAATATATAGCTTTACTAACCAACAAGGAAACACAAATGGACAGTGCTTCCACATAATTCATTTATAGAAAGAACAGCCAGAAAGGGCAAATTGATGGATTTGTGCCAAATATTAGCATCATTGACCCATAACAATGTACGGTACCTATAACTGTCAGTATGTTTGTGTGCTTTTTATACCGTTTCTATACTAATTTGCACTTAAGTGAAAAGAATAAATAAATTGAAATGCAAATCAAAGTATAAAGAGCAGAAGTGAAACAATAGATTTTCCCTACCAGCAAATATTAATCCAACACCAAATATAAAAGCAGACACTAACCTGCTATAACGTCATCACCAATGACTAAATCTCTAAAAGACGAATGAAAACATCAGTGAATTGTAGCTCTGACATGGGCATGAGGGATATAAATGCCTGAAAAACAGCTGCGGGTGAAGTATATTGATTGCAAGTGCTCAGTTTGTGATCATATCTCTGTTTGATTCTGTTGATATGTAATTTCAAATATTTGTAGCTTTAAACAGATGCAAATATGATTGCTAGTATGACTACTACTGCGAGAGCTTAAACGGAGCAGTGCTAATAATATCGAACGAAAAAAAAGAAAAAGACAGCTGGGAAACATAATCTGCTTTGTATTTTTGAAAAAAAACACAGTTTAGATTTTTTTACAGTAAGAGCTGTGTGAGCTATTGCCGTGTTTCAATGTATCTGTCAGAGATATCGAAAACAAAGCCAACTTAACACCACTCTTTTAGCGCCCCTCACAGAGCTTGATCCACACTGGCATTTCTTTCCTTGGGTTTTAGGTTTTGGAAAGGGAAAAAAAATCCACCACCCCATCCAAACTTTTAGGATATCGGGTATCAGATTTGCACAATTCATATGCACAACGCTATGATAGTTGAATAAACTTAAAATGCAGCAAATGGTAGAGCACAACAAATAAATTTTTTTGCATTCCAATGGCGTTATCCCGACTTGCAGAAAAAGGAAAAATATTATGTGAGACTGATAACGGCAGCCAGAAGAGAGAACAATGTCAAATTCACTAAGTATTTATTTTAGTTTATTTTTGTATTTTAATGCAAAGACAATATAATGCAAAGTGTAGTTTTATTAATGTACATATGCTTTTTTATCTAAATAAAATCTTTCAAGAATTTGTGAAGTTAATGACCGATAAACGCATTATTATTTTTTGATGTTTAATTTTGGGAGTCCGTTTCCCTATCAGCATCCAAAATAGTCTATTCTAGGCATGGGCTGTTATGGAGGAATGATAACCTTGGATAAAATATCATGTTTCATGCAGCCTGATCTCACGAGAAAGCGTAAGTATTTTACGTTTTGCCAGTTTAATGGCTAATTTGTACAAATTCGTACGATTTCAGTCGTACTAAATGATACGATTTTAAAAAGGAGGCGTGGCACCTAACGTAACCCCACCCCTAACCCCAACCCTAACCGTCATTGGGGGATAAGCAAATCGTACTAAATTGTACAAATTAGATTGTACGAATTAGCCACTAAATGAAAAAGTTACGAATTGCCGTGAGATTGTGTTGGTTTCATGGTATCACGGTATTACTACTCTAAAAAAGGTGTAAAAAAAACAAAATTTTAAACACAATATATTTTATTTTAGAAAACATTTAAAATATTTTGGAACAGTAAACATGTCAGGCTAAAAATTAAGTAAATAAAATAAATAAATGACATCTGCTATCTTCATTAGTTTCAAAAAAGATTTCTTTACAAAAAACACAAAAAAATCATACATATACCTTAGCAATGCTATAACCAAATCTATGCAGTTTTAAAACTTTTACTTTTCCAAAGCAAACTTAAAAACTGGGTATCTCCCCATGCCTAGTCTACTCGAGCAGAGAATACAGGATGCAATAAATATTGAAAACCAAGTCCACACTGTAGACTGGCATTCGAGGTTGTGTTTTTCCTTGTACTGTTGTAGTGCTGCAGTCAGCGTGAAAGAGAATGTTAATGCATGTTAACTTTTTTAGCACCGACTTGTGCTATAAGAGGTTTGAAGGAAAGAAAAAGGAGGAAATCTTTACACCTTGTCTTGGGGTCACAGCCAATCTGAATGTCAAGGGAACAGGTCTGAACAACAATGCCAGGTAACTTTATCCATCTAAACACGATTTAGATTTGAAATCTTTTCCACCTACAAGAATCAGACCTCTTTCAGGGCTCTGATAAGTATTGCACCATATGTGTAATCACTTCTGTCCTAAAGGTCTTTGCAGGGTCAATATTAGACCAAAAGATAACAAAACAGTCTGGAATTGTTAGATTACTGGTGCCTGAAGGAGTAGTCATGGCCGATAAAGGCTTTGTCCTTGACCAGGTGCTGTCGGATTGTTGGTGCAACTCATCATCACTCTATTCAAAAATGGTGCAGCCTTGAGGAAAAAGAACAGAGAAAAAACACAAAGTACTCCCTATCTAAAATACTGCATAGATATATGCCCCTTTTAATAAAAATAACAAAATATATTCGTGTTCAGGACACTACAGTTCATGTGTATTGTGCCCTTGTGCATATTAATGGTTTTTAGGTATATTTCCACAAATGAAAGAAAGTTATCTGAAACGTTACTACAAACCATCAGAATGAATATATATTTGTGTATTGTTTTTGTATTTTTTAATTTCTCCCTTTAATTATTCACAAAAGAATATTAGTTTTTTTTCTTATTTGTGTATGTATTTTGTGTATATTTATTATATAATCACTTTGAAGTTTATTATTCATGTAATTTACAATACTTTTGCAATTCTTGACAGGTCATGCCGACAAAGCTCTTTTGAATTGTATTGCATTAAAAAAAGGGTCTAGTTTACTCTTCATTTCCATGATCTTGACTAATTTTTTGAATTGTGGTGCACTTTTGGCACTTTTGATATAGTCATTCCAAGGCCGTTCCATGTGTCATTGTGTCATCTGATGCCCAGACAGAACCAACCATCAATAAACTGTGATTAGGAGTTATTACGGCAAAACATGTTATTAAAGAACACATATTCCCTAAATTAAAAACTTAATGCAAGTTCAAGTTTCCAATTTATGTGAAACACACCAGAGATTGAAAAACGCTGAGCGTGTGTAAAGATGTACAGACATCTGAGGTGCTAAATAATAACAAGTACTGTACAGTGAAGTGTTAATATCTATTTATATATTTGTGAATTTCTTTGTTCTGCATGTGGGTTGATGAATCAATTATGCCACTGAACAGAACATACAAGTAAAACTGAATGATTATTATTATAATGTTAGATTATGGAGATTTTCTAAATATAACTTCAATGTAGTTGTGCTTAGAAGATAAAACATTAGTGCTCTGCATTTCAGTTGTATCATTTGTAATAATTGAGGAAACATGCTTGTAGATAAAATTGCAAGAGAACGACTGCTAATCAAATACAGAGAGACAGAGAAAAAAATCATAAATGATTATAGTCAGATCCTTAAATAGGAGTCTTAATAAACCATCAAATATTCTTGTTCTAAACATGCTTGACAATATGTTTCGGTATATTAACTGTCACTAAACTATATTAAGTGGGTGTCTTCTGGATATCATAATAATGACATTATAACAGTCATTTTTTTGTTCAGAAAAAAAATTCTCATTACACTTTTAATATTAAAACCATTTCATCTATGACATATAGGGCTGTATTATAATCATATATGCACATGATTTAAAGCACACAGTGCAAATGCACTTAAGGGGTGTCCGAATCCACTTTTGCTATTTAAGTATAGTGCATCCAACACAGTCTAATAGTGTTGTCCTTATTCTCATGGGTGTGTTTTGGGCATTAAATCCATCAGAGTCTCTTCTCCCATTATCTTTAAGAGCGAGTACTTTGTAACTGGCAAAACTGAACACTTCACTAGCGAGGAAAAGAATCTGCTCGTGACATTTTAATCACTTAATTTTTCATATTTGAAGATAATACTGGGCTCCTGCACATCCCTGTGAGTCTAATAAGCAATGAATACAAGCACTGAGGACAACCCTAAAGGAGCAAAAGATACCTGCACTGGCTTGAAACTACCCAAAAACACTTAGGGTGCTTTCACACGTGGTTCAGTTGCCTGGACTGAACCAGAGTTCGATAATCTCCCCTTGCCACCTTCTTGGCTGGTTTGTGTTCACACCGTTTTTTTCCTTCTGAACCCTGGTATGGTTTCGTCATTAAGCTGCGGTGGCGTGTACAGCTGTTGCTAGGTGACAGCCATGTAAGCAAAGAGCAAAATGGTCATTCTGCTTTTACTGAATCTTTTGCTTTTGTTACCAAAACCAAAATACAGAAAACCACTTGCATCTATCTGCCGCAAAAAATGCTGTTTAGCTTGATTGTTGCTGTCTGTGTGTGTGAATGAGAGAGAGAGCTTGGTGCTGTCTGTGTGTGTGTGTGTGTGTGAATAAGAGAGAGAGAGCTTTGTGCTGTCTGTGTGTGTGTGTGTGTGTGTGTGTGTGTGTGTGTGTGTGTGTGTGTGAATAAGAGAGAGAGAGCTTTGTGCTGTCTATGTGTGTGAATGAGAGAGAGTGTGATGCTGTCTGTGTGTGTGTGTTTATACTTATCTATTATATGTGTTGTTAAACGGGGTGGGTCGGGCTGCAGGACAACAAATGCTGAATATAAGTGGGAGCGGTGGGGTTCTGACTAAAACCTGGTGGAAGCAGGATACAAAATTTAGTCCCATGCAGATCTCTAACACAGACATCCACACACTAATAAACATTATGAAAACTAAAGTTTGTTGTAAAGTTGGAAGTTCAGTTCCCTTATTTGGTACCCCAGACCACCTCCTTCAGGTGGACTTGGGTACGGTTTGTTGTGCCCACTTGAATTTAGAAGACAACGTTCACACTAGCTAAACGTACCATACTCTGATGTCAAACAAAACCGGGTGCAGACCAAAAGTGCTAGTGTGAAAGCACCCTTAGTGTATTGCACCGGGTGTATGATAGGGCCTTATAAAGGTATTTTTTTTAAATACATCATTAATAAACTCAAAAAAGAAACAACAGATGTGGTTTGATTGCTCTTGTTTAATCTTTAAACCTAAAAAAAGAAGAGCTCAAAAGTCCATTTTTAAAGCACTAGCAAAAAGTAAAACGTAATGTTGGAAAGGAAATATTTACAGTCTGTTCACATTTGTGCCAACTCAGAACAGTTCTAAAGTTGTGTATGTGTATGTCTGCATATCTTTATGGTTGACAATAAGACGTTATCAGAACAGATATACAAACATCACAGATATCAGTCTCATCACTCTGAGCTTTTTACAGCTGTGTGTGTCACTTCTTTGAGGGAACTCCATCGAAGTAGTCCTCCAGCACTCCATTCAGATGGTCATTGTGAGTCTTATAGCGTCTCTTTCTCTGGGTTCCAGGTTTCTTCCTCTTCTGAATTGGTGTCTGTGACAGCCAATCACAAATCACATCAACCTCACACAAACATGCACGTAATAGCCAGTCTGAAGAGTGTGTTTGATTTTCTGTGTGTAAATGTTGATTTCTATGTGTTTGAGAGACAAATCGTACCATTTTCTTTGGTCCAGTCTCCTGCATTGATGAGATGCCCTGTTTCTTCAGGTACTCTTCGATCTTCTCCTCATCTATGGAATCAACAGGAACACTCCGCCACAGCTTCTGAAACTCTGGAAAATAAAAAGACACTGATATCCCAACAGAACATCGCAGGAACTCTTCTTTCAACAAACAGTAATGGACAAAAATGAACCAGCTTTGAATTGTGATGAGAGTCACATACCTTCATCCACGACAAACTGACAGTGCTTGTCATTGTAGAATAGAATCTTCTTCTTATCTGGTCTAGTCACAAATATAATCTGATCCCCGAGCGCCTGAACAAAACCAATTAAAACAAATTAGAGTATTTCATGCTATTAAAGCCTTGTGTTTCCATCTCAAACATTTATGATATATAAAAATATCTAAAATGTCAATTGATTAGCATTTCTACTAATGTGGCTGCAATCAGATCCTAATTTAATATGTGCAGGAATTATTCTTGATGAAAAGGTTTTTTTAGTATATAAACATGTTACACTGAATGACATTTATGAGAGTTTCTAAAAAAAATGAACAAATTAAAATAAATAACTGTATTTTTTGCAATCAAAGCCTTGTTATTTTCATTTTAAACAAGGTGTATATACATCACAATTAATTAAATTCACAATTAATAAGCTTTTTAGAGCTGCAATGTGATCCTAATTTAATGTCATGAAATCATTCTTTTTGAAATGATTATATAAACTACTGTCAAAGTGAATGACATTTATGTTGTTTTCTAATGCTGAAAAAAAAAGAAAATTACCTGAACAAATAAATAAAAGGGTATGGATCAGGTTTCCACATGGTATTATTGTGTCTTTTAGTGGTCCGTGACTACAAGTGGTCACTTAAGATGGCAATATTTTTTCAATAATTACAATACAGTTTAGCTGTATTATTTATATTTCTAATAATTATAGCCAAAGCAAAAAAAAGGCTACTTCACACCATTCTTGTTGACAGAACCAACTTTTGTGTATATACATAAATAAATATATACTACAATACATGCATGATCCTGGACTACAAAACCACTCTAACATGATCCAAATTCAAGTCTTAGTTTTGCAAATTACTAATCATTTACAGTAGGGTACTTTTACATTTACAGTAGACAAAATGTCTTCATGAAACATGATCTTAATATTTCAAAGACTTTTGGTATCAAAAAAATCTATAGTTTTCCTGGGCTCAGAGCCCTTTTTTGTGTACTTGGTAATTTAAAGAGCCTCTACTACACATTAAAAAGGGTCAAATTTACATTAAATGTTCCTGGGTTTGCGCATGCAATAATTGGGCGGGGCATAAGTCTCGTATCGACTCTTTTATAAATGCATCAATTGTTTTAAACACGGAGCACTTTCAGATTTAAGCCATAACTGGATATTTCACTTCACTTAGAGCTGTGTTACACACTACATGGAAGGTCATTGTCAAAAACCCATAATAGGGGCTCTTTAAAGAGGACCTAATGCGCAAAAATCACTTTTATAAGGAGTTAAACAAAATTGTGTGGAAACAAGGTGGGAATATAGCCAGATTTCAACTGTACAAAATCATTAATTAATTTCATTTTAATCACACTTCATAAAAGCAGTCTGCAGAAACACTGTCTGACATTCTTCCTTTGTACATCAGAGGGGGAAAGCCCCGCCCATTAGTGACAATCTCTCCATTATTAGCATAAACAGTTTTAAGTGAGATGCAGTCACTAATGATGGAATGGTGATGGTTGTCTGTAGCTCTGCACTCTTTTGAAAGGAGGGCTGGGAGTACATACTCATTTGATTTTAAAGAGACAGTCACCATAAAAGCACTGTTTGGATCAAAGGCTAAAAGGAGCAGTTTCAAAGAACTAAAAAAATTATTCATGGGTTATAAGATGCCAAAACTTTGCATATACACTCTAGGGACATCAGAGACTTCTTTTATATCTTGTAAAAAGGGGCATATCAGGTCCCCTTTAAATGTACGGTTTAGTAAATGTTTTTTTTTGTTTTGTTACTAATGAGTGACAGCATGATGGTGTATTACTTTAATAGCCTTGGCTGCATTGGGTAGCCCCTCTTCAACATCATCCAGTAACACTCCTCCGAGACCAAGCTGATCGTGTTTGTCCAGAAGTCTAAGCAGAGCTTTCTTATCCTTCAGATGATACTTGGGTTTAAAGGCATATTTCCCTTCCCGCACATCAATCTTAGGATTACTTGCTAATGCCTGGAGGGAAGGAGAGAGGGAAAGGTTACATGCTGAATTCTTGTTCGAATGTCGATCTTGCCCTTGAAAACATATATTGCGTGTCATTACATTGCTTGTTGGAACATTGGTCAATAAAAGTATTCTGCAGCATATAAATCCAAGTATTATATAATTATAATAATATTCTGGAATAAAAAAACATAAACATAAAAATAATAATTTAAAACCACAGGAACATAGCTATCCCATACTCTTTGTGGCCTTATAAATATATTTTAAAAGAAAAAAAAATTTACATACATTTTCAATTTTACATACAGCAATATCTGTAAAGTCAGATGTTTTTACAGACAGCTGTATGTTTGCTAGTGGTGTGCGTTATGAACACAGAAAAATATAAATATTAATTTTTTAGGGATTTTTTTGTATTTTGAACAATAATAATTTAAAATATTTTGTTGAGTTTGTTGTTATGCTGTTAAGGCCTATCATAGATAAAATAATAAACAGGGTTCCCACACTTTCATTAACTGCAGATTCAAAGACTTTCAATGACTTTTTAAAGCACCCTTATTTTGATAAAGAACACTTGTAATTCATACCCCAGTATTTGTAGTGCCATGAAAGTCCTAGGGTCTGTTCTTTGTACCTCGCTTAAATGATCTAAGATGATTTGGCAGATCCTGGATCTTTTAATCTTGATAACTGATCTCTGGCTAATTTGGTTCTTCAAACAAGTTCGCAAATCAGATTAAAATGTCTGGATGAACTGATCTGAGATCGCTGCGTGTGTTGTTAAGGACAGATCTATCGATTCCTGAAATCATGATCAGCAATGCAACAATTGGCTGACAGCACAGCAGCGTAATGAAATCATCTAATTATCCATTTGAGTAAAATGACATCAAATTAGCAGTAAACGGTTTGTTAAATATGATGCGCAAATTACTTTCCACATTTGTTATAAGCTGCAGGCTTTACACTTTCATGTATCAGGAGTAGGGTTGGGCATCTAAGCTATAATGCCGATCCGATACGCATCTCGATACAAAGAATACGATCCGATACATTAACGATAAATTTGTGACATATTGTGATGCAATACGATACGATTCACACCCATATCACAATACAATGTGATAATTCAGCAGTAATTAATTAGATCAAGTTTATGTGATGATGTGAAAGAGGATGCTGTGCCATTGAATGACTTTAATTATTTATTAACCAATAAAACCAAGACTTTTTTTACAAACTGGCTTTTCTCTCAGAGCCCGAGTGTCGGTTTACAGTAGAGGGCCATTTTAGAACATATGGAACATATTATTTAAGTATTTCCAAGATAAACAGAATGTATAAGTGCAATACATATACACATATATATATATATACATATACACATATATATATATATATATATATATATATATATATATATATATATATATATATATATATATATATATTTGCACTCTTTCAACATAAAGGTTTACCATTGCACAACACGAATTGTGATTTAACTTTTCAACTATGAAAACAAGTTTAACAAAGACAATTTTTTCCACTTAATATTCAAAACTTAAGGTCGTGAACTAGCAGTGTTATGCTGCTTTGAAACATGAATGTCAATGTAAACAACAGGGTAATAAAAATAAAATTAAATAAAAATTAAAAGGAGGAGGTGTTTAAAACTTTCGTTCTCCGTGACACTGTAAGGCTGAATGTCTTTGCAGATGAACAATGCAATAGCATCCGTTATTGCCATAGAGCACGCGGAACTGTTAGCAACCGGGGCATAGAAAAAAACTTTCAATGTTTTTCTCACCACTTTTGGAGCTGGTAGCTACAGGTGAATCACAGCAGGAAGCAGGGGATGCAGGAACACTAGAAGATACTTCCACAACAACACCGTGGCACTGCTTCAAGTGAGATATCAGATTAGTCGTACTGCCCGTGTATTTTACAGATGAGCAGCACATTTTGCAAATTGCATCTGTCTTGTCAAGTCATCCATCTTTTTTGTAAGATCCATAATGTTGCCATACTTTAGATTTAAAACTCAGTGGGGAGAATAAATTGTCTCGGCGTCCAACATGTTTGTTTAGCTTAGAGCTGTAGTGTAAGTGTACACATCTGCAAGTCCGTTGCTAAGGCATACTTTATGTAGGTCGATTAAATTATGTGCCAAAACAGGTTGACAACACTTGTTAATAAACAAAAAACACATTCTACATTAAAAAGACAAGTTGTATCTTGGAAAAACCGATGCATCTCGCAAAAACCGATGCATCTCGATTTGCTTCCAAATTTCATACATCCTCTGCTGCTCTACCGATGCACTCGCATTGTGCACGCGCATGACCGCGTATTGATACATATCGGTTAATCTTCCCATCCCTAGTCAGGAGTATTCATTATGTATTTCAATGGGTATCAATGTATTTAGTTCTACATTTAGAGAAGATTTTATTTTTTATAGTAGCCTAGGCCTACTCAAGTTTTTTTTTAATCGGCATAAGGAATAACTGTATAAATTAAATTTGCATCAAAAAAGCATTTTTGTATCGGTAAAGGTGTCTGCAACTTTTGCGAAGCATCAAATCACTGGTTTATTAGCGGCCAAAACACATGCATGACTGCATAAATTATTATCCGTTTTTTAAAAAGTTGAATATTGTGCATGTATGCGTTTGTAACTAAAAAGTCCAAATCAATACATTTTCTCTTTGAACCTGGCAGGCTTTGTACTTTATTTCGGAGTGCAGATTGCATAAGTTTTGTTAATATATATTTTTTTGCTTTATATATATATATATATATATATATATATATATATATATATATATATATATATATATATATATATATATATATATATATATATATATAAATTATATTTACTATTTTGCCAAGTGTATATAACTACTGTAAGAAAACATCAGCATTTGGTCCATACTTTCAGTAAGTATTATCTTGAAATGACCCGATGTAATCCTGTTTACATGAATGAGCCTGCTCCCGACCAGGTTTGAGCTACCACAACTGTTGCTATGACAACAACTCTTAGATAAGTTTTAAAGAACTAAACGATCCTGGATCATGTCAAATCATCAATGTCCAAATCCAGCTAACTGAGTAATCCACCTAGGAAGAACAGACCCCTGTACTTAACATTTCACTTACACTTTATATTTACGTTATAAATGTCAAAGAAAAAAAAAAGTAATGTTCAAAATACTTTAATAACATTTGTTCAATTCAACACTGGTAATATTCCAATGTGGTTTCTGAAATATTGATGAAAAAACGATTTATTTGTCAAATCTTATTTTACAAAATTTTAAATTAAGGTTTTTAAGTTCTATTTTAAGTTTTTTAGTTCTATCTTTGACAATTAAGTACATTTGTTGAAATAAAAACCATAATCAAACTATATTTCAAATTAAATTAAAGTACCTTCAAGAACATATGTTTGCTTTTAAGCACTTACCAGAACTTGAATCCATATGTATGAAATTCAAGTAAGTTCAAGTATTTTCAAGAAGGATCGGAACCCTGGATAAATCAATATGACAGTAAAGCCACCAAGGTGGCAAGTCCCTGTAATGTAATGTAATTGTAACTATGGAGGGGATTTTGCCGCGACACTATCTTAATAGGCTATATGCAAAATTATCAATTCAAACAATTTATTTAAAGGAACAGTTGACTAAAAATGAAAACATACTCACTGTAACCCTCAAGTGGTTCTAACCCTTTATGATTTCCTTTATTCTTTTCAACACAAAAAAAGGTCATTTGAAGAAAGCTGAAAAGCTGTAACCACCGACTTTCATATTAGGTTAAACAAATAGTATGGAGGTCAATGGTTCCCGGTATCCAGCTTTCTTCAGAATATCTTCTTATGTGTTTACTGCAGAAACGCAAGTAAATAATAACAATTTTAAGTAGTGTGAACTATCCTATTAAATGCACCTGATCTATTTAAAAACGAAAGAGTGACCGTCTTAAAGACATTTGAATCACTGGCTCAATCGATTTATTTAAAAGCTCATTTATTCAGAAAATCACTTCAGCGTAGCTCTGGGATGCAAAAAATGTAGCAGACGCAGCTTTATTTGGAACTATTTTTGTTGGAGACAAGAAAAAATACAACATTGCATCTAAAAATGTATTACCCCCACTTCTCTCTTTTGTCTGCGAGATGAGGCACCCCTGACTTTGATAATAATTATATTATTAATGATTATTTTGTTGAACTTCATAAAATAAATACACCAGTTATCTAACTCACATGCTGATAGTTTGCAAATAAAAAGCGTGATATTACTTACCTCCATCATTTCTTCTAAAAATCATAAGTTTTTTTTGTTTCATAAATGTAATACAGACAATTAATATAAGCATTCTAATAGCTTTTCAACTCAATAATCATGTTTGTTTGAATTTGCATTGCTAAATATAGGCTCATACAGCACTAAAGCAACAATTATGACATTATCAAAGAGGATAATCAAAGCACACCACTAACACTTGCTGAGAGTGATGAAAAGCCGTGCGGAAACTTCAAATGAAGATGGTTTGGGTAGGTTTTATGCACATGACTAACCTAAACAAAGTTACTATTAAATTGAATGCTATGTTTCTGCGCACGCACACACCTCACTCATCAGCCATTGTTTCTGCTTCATGCCAATGTCCAGTAGCTTGGTCTCATCCAGAATTTCCTCTAAAGTCAGAGGATGAGTATCACCTCGCTGGTGCCTCGTCTGAGAGAGAAAGACAAAGATGTGTCACATCTAGATCTACAACTGTGGATTACAGCTTGACAGCCTTTAATTACTGTCATGTTAGAAAGAGTACTTCATTATACTGAGGAACTGCCAAGCCTGACACACACAAAAAAAGACAGACACCCTGCTTACGATAATATTAAACAAGTGTAAAATGACGATGTGTTTTAGTAGTGTGAATTTTCACAGAATATTTATATAGTTAGGAAAAAAACAGAGAGCAAGTTCAGAGAGCAAGGAGAGGTACTGTTTTTCCAAGCACACAACATGTAAACCTTTAGAAATTAAAAAAAAAACTCATGACAGATCACAGGATTGCTGTGACTGCCAATAGATGTGCTCAGAGATATTATATAATATTTCCCATGATATTTTAAGGAAGGAGCATATGTTTTATTGACAGTGAGGATTGCTCAGCTCATGATAATTTCATTCCCTTGGGTCTTTCTCTGGAAATTGTATTCTGTGTTGCAGAAACATTTTTTCATTTTATTTTTTTTTAAGTAAAATAAAACATTGTCTACTCAAATACAAATCTGCATTTATGAGCGAAGGAAAACAATCAAAACCTAGCAAAAAAACAACATAAATGACAAACACCACAGCAAATCTTTGCTTGCTGAAATGCCAGAAAATATGTACATTGTTTGTATTACCTTCATGTAGTTGACAATTCGAGCCAAAACACCAAATTTGTATCCTGAACTTCCAGAAAGTGCTTTGAGATTGAATGAGCCATTGCTGGGATCTGAAAGATTAAAGGTAAAAAGACAAGAAGAGATAAGAGACCATAAAGACTAAGTGCTGAATCTAAAAGGCAGTTAACATGGAATTACTTTAACCAGTCCTCTTGAACTCCATCACAATATTATTGTTATTTTGTTAAATAAAAATGATAAAATATATTTGACAATAACATGGCTGTGCTTTTATAATTTATTATTAATTAATTACCATTTTTCTAGGTTAATATAAATCTATTATGGATGTAACAATACAAGGCGACGCAGTGGCACAGTAGGTAGTGCTGTCGCCTCACAGCAAGAAGGTCGCTGGTTCGAGCCTTGGCTGGGTCAGTTGGCAATTCTGTGTGGAGTTTGCATGTTCTCCTTGTTTTTGTGTGGTTTCCTCCAGGTGCTCTGGTTTCCCCCACAGTACAAAGATATGCGGTACCGGTGAATTGGGTAAGCTAAATTGTCCAAAGTGTATGTATGTGTGCGAATAAGTGTGTATGTGTTTCATAGTGATTGATTGCAGCTGGAAGGGCATCCGCTCCGTAAAACATGTTCTGGATAAGTTGACGATTAATTCCGCTGTAGCAACCCCAGATTAATAAAGGGACTAAGCAGATAAGAAAATGAATGAATGAATGATGTAACAATGCATGTAAATTAATCAAGAAATCGATCAAAAAGAATATGCTAAATTCATAATTTGCTTAAAATATTGATAGGTTTTAAGGCTCATTTATATTTCGACTCTCCAAATCTTCTAGCCTTCTACACATTTCCTCTAAAGCGTACATTCTGGTGTGCTCGTTTATACACCACATCATCTGCATGCATGCCTTGTCACGATGCAACAACAAAGCAGCAGTTGCAGGCAATTTCAGACACATATAAAAGTCATGTATTATTCATGAATGATTATGTATTATTATCGTCATGTATTATCATTATGTGTTATGGCTAAATTTTACAACAAAGCTCCATTTGTTAATGTTATTTTTACAAACATGAACAAAATTACAGTATTTATTCATCTTTGTAAGCATTAACGAAATTACAGTTGTTCATTGTTAGTTCTTGTTAACTAGTCTAGTGCAATAACTAATGTTAATTAACAAGCACAACTTAACTTTATAAATGCTGTACAAGCACTGTTTATTCTTTAAATATGATAGTAGATAGATGCATTACATATCATTAACTAACTGTAAAGTGACTAAATACTATTAGTTTTCGTATATTATTAAAAAAAGAGCACTTTTTGGTTGTTGTGGATGATGCAGAGTGTACAATTCTAACAAAGTTCAATTTAAGTTCCATATTCTAAACTTAGGTTGTATTTGTGAGGTTATTAATTTATTTATTTTTAATACTTTCACAATTTTACAGAACAGTAGAGTGCAGACCTCGAATTAGGGTTGGGTCAATAGACGATGCCATCCTTTATCGCTGATGGCCGATAGACATCACGATGCTTAGCCAGCATCGCGATCCTCGGCCCTGCCCCCATCGCAGCAGCAACCACCTTGCAAAAAATACACACGGCCCTTTTTACACTAATACGTCTTAGTTTCAAAATTATATTTTTTAACAAAAACGATCCACATCCACACTGAAGTTTCATCTAGCATTTCCTAAAAACACTATACCACTGAAAGCACACATCACATTACCACACACACACAAAAAAACACACACATGCTGTCATGTGCTGCAGCATATGCTCACGTATGAGCTCCAGGCAGTTGCGGGTGCTTTGAGCACAAAAGTCCAATTTTAATTAATCGTGTCTCTATATAATGACTCTTCTGTCTTGTGAATCTATCAAGTAACATGTCACAGCATCAGTACACTGCTTAAATCTTTCACTTTTACGCTTGTGAAAATTTCAGATACTGTTTGTTGGTTGCTATTGGTTGTGCACCTTTTTTACCAACCAAGTTTGTCAATGCCATTATAACAACACCCTACCTTGTATAACCTTTCTCCAATTTGTTGTTTGGGGAGATTAATTATTTTTTTTTAACTCAATTTCATGAACATAACATATCTAAAAAGACTATTGTCTTAAGTCACAGGCAGTGAAGTCCATTCCAGCCTTATAATATTTACTTAGATTGAAAAAAGGTTAAATCAATTAAAACAAAAAAATTACATAAAAATTAAGTGCACATATACTGCTATGCACAAATTATTCATGCTTTGCAATCCTTCATTTTTAAGCTCTGAAATGAGGAAGTCTGAGCATTGAATCCATGGCGTAACTAGACATTACAATGATGTCATCATTTGATGTCATTTTCAGTACTCATCCTCTTATTAACCAGTTTACTCAATCTCAAGCTCCTTATAACAGTAAAGATTTATTTTTCTACATCGCATATAGCTTTAGCATTTCATGCTCTTCCTCTTCCACAGCCTGCTCTCAACCCTTGGCAACTGGAGCACAGCCAGTCTCAGCCGCATCTTGGCACTGACTCATGAATGATTCATAGAGTGGGCAGGTACTAATGCTTACAGCAGGCGCATTGCAGTTGGTTGGATGGCTGATGCTTTGAAAGACAGACCAGTCACCCAGTGGCGTCAAAGCAGAGACTCAGCACGACCGGTGTAATACACAGTTATAGATTAAGGTGGGGCAGTGAGAGAGAGAGAGAGAGAGAGAGAGGGAGGGAGTGCGTGAGCATTGAGAAAGACAACACAGAGAGAAACAAGAGGCTGCTCCATCACCCTGCATCCCAGACACTTAAACCCAGGTACGTCCTGCTTTTATATCACACAACGCAATGCAACTTATACTAAAATACTCACAAACTAACATATAACCACCTCACTTTCCTATATATTTCAAAGAATTCCTTAGTAATTCACTCTTCATACTGATAGTATACCTAACCAAAGCATTCAGCGACACTATAGAAATGTTGATAAATAATAAATGCACAAAATGTGTCATAAATATAAAAGCTAACTCAAATAAAAGCTCTTGGTCACAAGCATACCTGCTCAGATACTTAGACAAGCACATATGGCAGATCCAGACAGTTTGAAGCTGACTGTGCAATTCTAGATCATTAGACCATCATACCGATAGACAGATAGATTACTAAATGGAATGAGAAAATTTAGTCTATTAGTAGCTACTGTTTTAAGAAGAGGACCAATATTAGAAAAAGGCTTGAAAGGAAAATTAGCTACAAGATGTTTGGGGAGGGGTCTCTGGAGACCAGGACAGGCAGAGTCCATCTGTCCATTTCAGATGAGATTCAGTCCGTTGTCTACAAGAGTTAAACTAAGGTCACTAGACCAGGTCTACATGTGAATAAAAATAAACATGAAGCAGCAGCATCAAGTGAATTACAAAATAAGCCTAAATCTCATTTGGGCTACCTTCTGGGAGTCATGGCTGGATTGAAAGTGAAAGTGTATTCCTGCATAAGCGTTTGTGCACAATCAGACACGCGTGAGAAATGCTTTCACTAGGCTCACGTTACAGTTAACCTAATTGCTGCATCTACAAATGCATTCCTGATGTGTACAGACCCTGCTTTGCTGACATGTGTAAACCTTTGAAAGATCATTGAAGTGAACGTTAAGCATTAAATATACATAATGAAATTATCAGAGAGATGTTGGAAATGAACGCCTGAAGCTATGTAACACAATGTGTCATGCTTCAGCTTCCAGTCTGTTCTAAACCTACATAACACACAGAATCTCCACTCAACCTAACTAGGTCAGCTGATTCATCTCAGTTGAATTCTCTTGTGTGCATACTATTTGTCCTGCTAGATTAGGATTAGTCTGTCCCAAGCACATGGAAAAGGTCTTGTTTACATCTGACATTGATGTGTGCTTCTGTTGATCTAATAGCAAGTAGTGATGTTAAATTAAGTCATAATCCGTGTCTAAAATGTATTAAGCTTGTTCCTATTTGACCACTTCCAGAGGTATTTAAATATGCATTTGATCAGATTATTTGATTCACATTTCTGGTCCAGAGTATTTGAGCAGCTACAACTAAATATTCCACCATGTGTTGTTGTAGCAAGCTGACCAGAAGAAATTACAATTTTGGTGTCTGAAATGCTGGGCGACATAGTGGCTCAATGGTTAGCACTGGCGCCTTACAGCAATAAGGTTGCTGGTTCGAGTCCAAGCTTGGCCAGTTGCCATTTCTGTGTGGAGTTCATATGTTCTCCCCGTGTTGACGTGGGTTTCCTCTGGGTGCTCCGGTTTCCCTGCATGCACTATAGGTGAGCTGAATAAACTAAATTGACCATAGTGTATGTGTGTGTATGCGAGTGTATTGGTGTTTCCCAGTACTGGAAGGGCATCCGCTGAGTAAAACATATGCTGGACAAGTTGGAGGTTCATTCTGCTGTGGCGGTCACTGATGAAAAAAGGGACTAAGCTGAATGAAAATGAATGAATGAATGAATAAATGAATGAATGAATAATTAAATTAACTTATTTCTAATTTAATAGTTTTAATAACTCATTTATAATAACTTAATTTATTTGCCATGATGACAGTAAATAATATTTGACTAGATATTTTTCAAGACACTTCTATACAGCTTAAAGTGAAATTTAAAGGCTTAACTAGGTTAATTAGGTAGGTTAGGATAATTAGGCAAGTTATTGTATAACAATGGTTTGTTCTGTAAAATAAATATAGCTTGAGGGGGTTAATAATTCCAACCTTAAAAATTTATTTTTATTTTATCTGCTTTTATTCTTGCCAAAATAAAAGAAATAAGAGGATATCTAATAATTCTGACTAATATATAAGGAACCTAAAAGTAACTAAAACTGATAAATAAAAAAAGAATTGTTATTTTAGCCTGTTTACAAGAATCTAATGCAACAGCAATATGCACCAATTACTTTCTACTATCAAATGTACATGTTTTTAAAAGAGACTAATAAGCTAAAACAAAAGACCTAAAAACAAGTAAAATAATCAATATTATAAAAATGCTTTACAATTATTCTGGTTTTGGTTAAACTTGATCTTAATTGTGTGTTTTCTAATTATTGCAAGACTATGTTTAAAAATTGGAAGATGCAGTGTAACAGAAGGAGGACAGAAATGCATCAAATTACAGTTGAACGAGGTTTAATTTAATTTGGTGCATTGCAAACCCTACACTTAAGCTGTGAGATGCTCAAAAACAGTTATTTGCAATGTAAAAGCCAAAAATGTCTCACTGACAGCTAAAACACAGTACAAAAATACAAGCCGTGGCTTTCAGTGTGCTCTAATGTATCCTCTTTTCCATCAAAACTGAAAAAACACACACAAATTAGCATGTAGAAATTGCCATTCAATCTGTCAATCACTCTTTCTCTTCCTTTCTATTTGTACCCACACTTTATTTTTCCATCCTTCCTCTCTAATATCTGACTGCTTTTATCTTTCTCTCCACAGTATGAACATGTCCAGCAGTTCGGCTCTGATGCAGCAGATCTATCCCTTCCATGATGGCTGGAACGTGGCCTGCTTCATCATCATCCTGCTCTTCATCCTCACCATCCTCTCCCTCGCCACACTGGCGTTCCTCTATGAGCTGCTGGACTGTGGATGCTTCAACAAAACCAAAACCGTTCGTGACCTGCGCCGACAGCACGACGAGGTGGTTTAGTTGTAGCCATGGTGACAAGGTCTCCATAGGAACCAAAACAGTAGACTGGTGGAAAAGGCACTTCGTCAGATCGGAGCCCCTTAAAACACGCCAGTTATGTACAGAGACAGAAGCATTCTACTCCCACTAGATCCAATGGCAATACACGACACAGGTGTCTCGACGGCTTCAAATATTAGATGAGATTTGCATTAGAAATGGAGGCTAAAAATCTGCTTGTGAGTGTACATCAATGTTTTCACCGCATAGAGTCTGAGTATTCCAATGCTACTGTGTGATGACTCTATAAAACGGTTGATTTTTGTTTCTTTTTAGACGTGTTTACATGAATTTATCCCATTGAGTGGGATGACAAAACAGTTTACATATCAGTATTGTGGAATTCCTAAGCTAAATACAGTATGGTTTGACTACCTGATGCAAATATACAGCTGGATTGAAAAGAATGTTTCTATTTGTTTATGTTCAGATTTATTATAGGTGAATACTTATGTATTAAAATAGTTCTATATAAAGAAGCACACTAAAGGCCTATTATTGCATCTTTGTGAATGCCTTAAAATTGTGTATTTAAAATTACATAATAAAAAATCATGCAAGCACAAGAAATGTGTGGTTCCCAATAAGGTTACAGAAGATATTACAAGCTGATGAAATTACATTTAAAAAAAGTTTTAATGTTCAATAAAATTATAAAGGTCTGTCCTTGAACACTGTTCTTCCTATTATATACAGTAACTAGACTGAACTCTATTAAGCAGTGCAGCTGCTGAACCTCACTCAAGAAAATGAAGCATGACATTATTTCTGGACAACTCATCTTGAGAGCCAGAGTGATCAATAATCCAATAATCAATAATCTATCTGATATACGCCTGCATAATATTAGGGCTGGGTGATTTGGCCTAAAATTTAAATCTTGATAAATTGAACATTTGAACTCTATTTGGATTAATGAATGATTATTTTATTTATTTATTTTTATTTTTTTTGCCCTCATAGTTCACTGATAAGTTTTGTACAGTAAATATGCTCACATATTACAAGTGAGAGATTTGTGAATGAAGGGTGCATCACTTGATGATTTAAAAATAATTGAAGGAAACACAAACTATCTATGACTACTAATTGAACATCAACATTGAACAACTTAAATTAAGACACACATGCCTGAAACCAACAGTCACGAATAAATAACTTTCACTTTTGAAAACAAAATAAACGTTTTTTAGTGTTTTTCATATTGAAAGTAGAAAATAAGCAGTATCTCTTCTAAATAAAGTAACTCTTGTATATCCTGTAAATAATATTTAAGCATTTCCTGTGTCTTCTGTAAACAAATATTTTTAAATGTAAACAATAATTTCCTTATTGAATGTAGGTTCAAATTTTATTTATTCTTGTGATTAAAAACTGAATTTTCATCATCATTACTTGAGCTATCATTTTCAGAAATCATTATAATATAATGATTTGTTGTCCTACTATAGTCAATTATAATGATTCTTATAATTATCAGTGCTGACAAGATTTGACTGTGATACAACTCACTTTTAGGATTCTTTAATCAAAAAAAGTTCAAATGAATAGCCTTTTTTCATCATAAATTTATAATGTTAAAAAATTGTAAATCGTTATCATATGCGTATTTTCTTGTCCAGAGATTTTTTTTAACAGAAAGTTTGCATTTATTTGAAATAGAAATGTTTTGTGGTTGTTTTGTGATTACAAATCATTACAGTAAAAACACATCCAATATCTGACTGCATTTGAATAAAAGCAATAATTCTGTTTGGGTAAAGATTTTAAATTCGCAAATTCTGACTTTCTCCTTAATATAGTTTCAGACAAGTATTCTTTGCAAATTCTAAATAGGGAAATCTTATTAGCATACAATGGCTATTACAGTACAAAATTGTTCAGAGTCATTTAAATACTGCTAATGTTGTTTTGAAATCATACGTAAATGCGATTTCAGACCAAATATTCAAAGTGGTCACTGAAGAAATGTTCGATTATAAAACCAACATTACCTCAATAATAATTCTGTTAAATAAAACAACAGATTTTTTTGCACATTAGTATTACAAAGTAGTGCACTTTTTAATGAAACAGAAAAAGTTATGCCCAAGCACTTTGTGAGAAGTGAGTTGATTCTAAAGATTTAATAAACACCCACATATTCACTTACCACTGTTGTTTTTGGAGGAAGATGACGACTCTTTGTCTGGTTTGCTCTTTTTCTTCTTGGAGGATCCAGAGGCCTCAGAGGCTGCTGGTCTTTTCTCTACTGCAGGAGTTGACAAAGCTCTCTTTTTAAAGAGCTCTCGCTCTCTCAGCAGAGCTGGATCCATCCTGCACACATCATAACACATAGTTAAAATCATAAACACATAGTCTGACTGTTAAACGTAGTCAACAGTACAAATCCAAGTGAAGCGAATCCAAACCTTTCATACAAATTGTCCTAAAACTACTGAATTAGACCTTTCTTGTCTGTGAAAAACATTCTTGATACAATTCAAATGTTGACTACTCTATACAAATTGATATCTATTTTAGTCCATGCTAGCAATTCCATGCAACTGTCAACCCTGAATTAAATTAAGTTTTCACCAAAATACTGAAAACATTTCTAAGCTTTTTGTGCCAGCAAGTATTTTACAGTACTTTAGAAAAACTCAAAAATGTATCTGTCAATGTTTACAAACTATTTTATTTGATTTATCAAAGTCACACAAGTGGCAATTTCAAATCTGTCTCATCTAAAACGGAGAAATGTCACATCCATATCGACACTTTTTCCTCATAAATGTGAAAATATTAAATAAACTAAAATCTCTCATTTTTATTCTACAGAGAGCCAACTCTTATTCTTTTGATTATCATTATTTGTTTTGGGTTGTGCAGTTTAATTCACAGAATTTCTAAAGTATGTTGTATACTGTACAGACTTTTTTGGTCACATCCATAACCCGTTTATTTTCTTCATTTAAAGTACAAAACGTGTTTACAGATTGATATTTTTCTGCTTTCATAACTCTGTGGTCAGTTGTTCTGGAAAATATAAACGGATGTTTCGATATAATGGTAACATATACCTTCCACGTGAATGTATGTTTTGAGTGTTTTACTGCAAATGTCAGATCCAAAACGCTGAAATTGCTCATAAATGATGCTGACAATGTATTAAAAACAATCAAGGATCTGCTATACCACATATATCTTATGACAGGCTTAGCTTGTTTGTCTAGCATGATGAAAACCAAAAGGATAAATTCATGAACTATTGAAACCCAGTGGTTTATAGTGACAAATTACCAATACTCAAATTACTGCAATTGAGTAGTTTTTTTAAGAAATTGTAATTAACTTATTAGTTTTAAAAATGTGAACTTTTACTTTTCCTTGAGTACATTTTTAGCGCTGTATTGGTATTTTAACTCCACTACTTTTCTTCAAGCTGCAATAACTACTTTATTATTTCCTGTCTATGGAGATTAGAAAAATTAGCAGTGTGATTAATGTCTAATGCATACTGAACTACCTCAAGACATGAAGCAAACTGTTTAGAAGCATTAAAAGTGTCCAAGAATATACTCTGCATGCAATGACCCAGAGACTGCATATTTAGACTGCATGTCACTGATGAGATGATGACAGATGCCGAATGCATGATGACTGAAATGGCCTTAACCACTTAAACTCCAGTGCTATTTTGGGATTTCTGCCTGGATTTTGCCTACCCAAATTTAAAAGCTACCCAAATCCACATGCAGAGGTGTAAATGCAAAAATTTGGTGTCATTTTAAAGGAAACACTTTAAAAGTGTTTAAAATAACTGTAATAAATGTTTTCTGTGTTATAATAAACACCTAAAAAAAAAAAAAAATTTGCTTTTTGTATTTTTTTTATAAACTCAAATTTGAAAGTGTACCTTTTAGGTTCTGTGTGGTCTAGGTTGCAGTAAATTAATTTTGGTGGTTCCTGCACATGTCTGTAATCATGGAAAAAAAGAAAAATGTCTCTCTTTACCATAATCTATGAAAAAGTTATTGTATTCCAACTGATGAGAGGTGCTATACAAGCCACAGGGATCGATCATTGTATTCATATTTCTCTATTCTTCTGTTTGATCAAACATAATTCACTGTGTTTGGACCACGTCGGACATATAAAAGGATTACTTATGCACATCACCTCAAAAACAGAGGAGAAAGGCCCTAAAAAGCATAAGGTAAGAGATGACCGCTGTCTGTGCTATCTGGAGCTGCTTATTGATCATGAATGTATTGTTTTCACTTCTGGGCCATGGAAATACCGCGATTTATTCGAAAACTGTTTGATGTGAATATAATTCACTAAAAAGAACGCTATAACCTCATGAGCACGGACAAGAGATTTAATTTGAGCTATAACTTGTACCTGTGTCATATATGAATCTTGTGAAAAATATGAAATTGAACCAATGTTTAAGGCAAGGCAAGTTTATTTATATAGCACATTTCATACACAATGGCAATTCAAAGTGCTTTACATAAACAAGAATAAAAGAAACAAGTAAAATAAAAATAAAAATAAAAACAAATAATAAAACTGATTAAAAAACATAAAAACAGGTAAAATGTGATATAAAAGAATGAAGAAGAAGAGAAAAACATGATCTGTGTCCGACAGTGCAATCTGTCGGACGCAGCACAGTGCTCATTCAGTAAAGGCACAGCTAAACAGATGTGTTTTCAGTCTTGATTTGAATGTGCCTAATGTTGGAGCACATCTGATCATTTCTGGAAGCTGATTCCAGCAGCGAGGGGCATAGTGGCTAAAAGCCGATTCACCCTGCTTTGACTGAACTCTTGGAACTTCTAGTTTATATGATCCTAATGATCTGAGTGATCTGTTAGGTTTGTATTCAGTGAGCATATCTGTGATGTATTTAGGTCCTAGGCCATTTAGTGATTTATAGACCAGTAATAATACTTTAAACTCTATTCTGAATGTAACTGGCAGCCAGTGTAGAGACCTGAGGACAGGTGTGATGTGCTCTGATTTCCTGGTTCTGGTTAGAATTCTGGCTGCAGCGTTCTGGATGAGCTGCAACTGTCTGACTGTCTTTTTAGGAAGACCAGTGAGGAGTCCATTACAGTAATCCACCCTGCTGCTGATAAAAGCATGAACAAGTTTCTCTAAGTCTTCACTAGAAACAAAGCATCTGATTCTTGCTATGTTTTTGAGATGATATTAAGTGTAAATAACTTTTTTACAGTAGAATAAAAACCAAAGTGATGCATATGTGCATAAAATATAGCTTCTACACTTTCAAACAAAACCACTTTCCATGGAATTTAACTGGTTAAACTGTCACTAAATGCACTACAGAATGTTATGTTTTCTCACACACACACACACACACATTTACAAATTACATGTACCGGTAAATACATCAGCTTTTAACAGCGTAATACTCACTACTCTTGAGGACATTTAAAAGGACTACTTTTTACTCATATTTAATATTTACAACAGATATTTTTACTCTACTTGCACTACATTTCTTTGGTCAAGTAATGATACTTTTACTTGAGTATATTTTTTCAGTAGTCTTTCCACCACTGATGAAACCTAAGAAAACAAAACCACGAATGAGTGCTCAATTAAACAATAACTTTTAAATGAACATATTATATAGCCACAGCATATATATTAAGGTAAACTTGGTTTTATATTTACACATTCATTCAGTGGCAATTTGTGACACACTCCCTACATTGTTTACCACGGCACCTTGAATATTCAGTCTGAAATAAACTGCAAGTGTAATTTGAAAACTTGAACACTGTTTATTTGACTGTGAACATGTACTTTGATAATCATTGGCTGCTAATATGATTTCGCTATTTAGAGTTTGCAAATAGTACTTTTATGAAATTATATTAAGGAGGAAGTCCGAATGTGCGAATAAAAAACCGACTTTACCTCTATAGCACGTGATATGTTCCTTATATTTCTTAATCATTACTATTATTAACTTCTATAGATTACAGTAAATGATTATGTGATCAGTTTTCCCCCCATGTATGTTTAGATAACAGGGGCTGCTATTAATTCAGTCTCCACTAATAAATGTAACACTTTTCAAAGATTTTAAGGACATTTGGTGTTTCATTTATAGACACACATATAGACAGATGTTAATTTTATTCCTCATATTTAACTTAGATATTAAAGCACATTGCTCATGTTGAGATCTATGAGGTCAGTTGGAGGTTTAGCCTCGTCTAACATACTGAGATTTATAAGCCTACTTATTGACAGCTAATACTTCCATAGTGAACTGCACAGTGAACATCTAACACCTAGAAACTTAACTAATCGTCTAAAATCACAAATGGTATCAACTGGAAACATCCTAAACACATCAAACATGAAGCAATACATCCACAAAGAAAGAAACTGTGAGCATTACGTTACCTGAATCTGTCACTGCCTTCTCTCTCCGAGAGAAAGAGTTTTGAGGAATGTTAAATATTATTTCCAATTATCATACGCAATCAGCTTACTGACAAAGCAAAATGAAAAGCTTGTCATAGAACGCTAGCTATGCTATACAACTACATGTATTTCCTCCGGAAGACAAGTGTTCTTCTTCTTTGTTTGTAGTCGCGCAGTTTGCAAAGACGACCTTTGCCACCTGCTGGTCAGAAATCGTTTTACATGTGTTGCGATGTTCCCATTTATATTTATTAGCATTAATGGATTATTTTCAAACATTAATCTCGAAAAACATTATTTTTAAAAAAAGGTAAGTCTATTTTAAGCTTATACCCATACGCAACCCATCCTAATACAATTATGTGTGCTCTTCTCATCTTTTCCAGTAGGAGGCGCATGTTCTGATTTCTTTGCATAACACGGTCTCGTGCTCGTGAAGACAGAATGGCAGCTACAGATGCACAGAAAGTGATTGTTTACGGGGGAAAAGGAGCTCTGGGCTCGGCATGTGTGCAGTATTTCAAAGCTAAACACTGGGTAAGTTGTATAAACCCAGAAGACAAGACACATTATTGAAAATAACTATTTCCCCCCCTTTCAGTGTCATCAGACACGCTTCACGTGTTTTAGTAGTACTATTAATAATTAATTTACTCAAAACAATGTTATGTGTTTCTCATTAACTATATCGATTCATGCATTTCTTCTGGCCTGTAATATGTCAATAAGGAACATGTTTGTGTTTGTGGTTTTCAGTGGGTTGCCTCTATTGATCTCAGTGCCAATGAAGAAGCCAATGCCAATGTTACAGTTAAAATGACTGAGTCCTTCACTGAGCAAGCCAACCAGGTAAGAAGGAAATTATTTCCGATGACAGTCAAGCTTGTCAGGGTCAAAAATTATTACAAGGCTCAGGAAGATTCATTTTCCTAGATGTTCTTGCAGCAAGGGACTAATACAGAAGAAATACAGGTTCCATCCTGGTTGCTCAGAGAGCAGTCTTACAGGGCCAGTTTTTATACAGGCATACAAACAGATGATGAATCATTGTCTTTCATTCTTGTAAAAAAAAAAAAAAAACAATCTGTTTGGTAGAATTCAATTGATCATATACTCAACTTTTTGTCAGCACATTATTCCTGCAACTAGCACATTCCAACAATTTAACTCTTTAAAAACTAAAATTGAATATGTAATTATATCAAGAAGCGCATAAATGTATAACATTAACTTTTGGTTTCTTTAAAAGTATAATGTATTAATATAATATATGAAAATCAATCAAATAAATTTATCTAACAAGCTTATTTTAAGCAATTCCAGTGTCATGGGTTCAATTCCCAGGTAGTTTAACTGACATAAAAAAGTTTGTTCATTGCATCAATTTTGGTTGTTTAGCATAAAAGCATGGATATATATCCACGGGTTCATTTTATATTAGTTAAAGTCAGAATTATTAGCCATTATAAATATAATATATACATATAATTTTTTATCTAATAGACCCTTTTGGGTTCACAGTCTATTATTTGTTACAGAGGAAATCAATTTGATTTATTTAAGTTTCATATTATGATATCATATCCTAAAATACATTTTATGTTGTGCATTTTCTTTCTGCTCATGACTGAATTGTTAAACTTTTAAAATTGCTATTGCTGTGTATTAAATTATATTGTTGTATCCTTAAAATGATTTAATACGATTTGTATTCATTAACAGGAATGAGTATTGAGAAGTGGTCTGTTTTAGTGATGCTAATTTGAATGCAGGTTACTTGCTACAATATTAGATGACATCACAAGACAGACTTTATCAGTCAGCAGCAAAAACTAATATTGAAAGCGGCGAAAAAGTTTCTAAGCAAGGACTTGATTTTTACTTTGATGACAATAAAACATGTTTAAAGTATTAATAAAAACTATAATAGTTACTTCAACTTGCAAAAGCACCATCTTTAATTTAAAGCTTTTTAAAAAAAAAATGTATGTTGTTTTTCAGTTATCTTAAATCTGTTTAGTTTTTCTCCTCAGGTAACGGCAGATGTTGGTGATCTGTTAGGTGAAGAGAAGGTTGACGCTATCTTCTGCGTGGCTGGAGGTTGGGCAGGGGGCAGCGCTAAGGCCAAAAGTTGGTACTCGCCTAATATATTCAAACACTTAAGCCACACATAATCTAAGACAGTGGCATTGTCAAAAATGCCCCTTCTGTGGGTTCTCTGCATTGTCACAAGGGGGCGCTAATATCTAATTCTATTCTTATACCGAACATTTTTAGTTACATGATCATATTAGTTTTTGACTTGGTATGAATGTGTTCTTTGTGCCTCAGCTCTGTTTAAGAATGCTGATCTGATGTGGAAGCAGAGTGTATGGACCTCCACTATTTGTAGTCACCTAGCAACCAAACACCTGAGAGAGGGGGGGCTGCTCACACTGGCAGGGGCCAAAGCAGCATTGGGGCCAACAGCAGGTGTGTGTGTGTGTTTGTTCCAGAATTGCTAGGTACAATTGAACATACATTTTAAGCATTTTCCGTTCATTTTCTTTAAACTGGAATGAGGTACAGCAAATGTATAATTTGCAGTAAACTGATTTTATTATTAACGTAAAATAATGCAAAATGTTTAAATTTTATTGTTCAAATGTTGGGGAATATTTGTTTCTGCTACTAAGTATTGTTTAAATTATTGGTGACCAATTCAAATCACTGAAAGAGTTGACAATAACAAGGTTGACACTTCAACAGTTTTGTTTTATCTCAAAATGCTCAATCCTATTATTGCTTTCTAGAATAGATTATAATGCTTTTAATTGTCCCTGTACACATATACGATGTACATACGCATGTGCGATGAGTTCAGGTGAGTTGAGCACAAGCAAACAGATATACTAATACAAACAAAAAGAGGACAGTAAAAGAAGAGCCGTGAGCCACTAGCTGTCGTGCTGCCATTTTGAGATACATATAGTAAATATAAATTAGAAAGTTAATGAGTAATTTACTGAAATATTACTACAGCACTGTTGAAAAATAACGAAACTACTATTGGGTAATCCTAAACACTTTGTTCTAATTAATGAGAGAGAAAAAAGGACATGCCTCAATGCCTTCTAGAGTTTCCCACCAGAGGTAGTGACTTCACTCGGAGCAAATCACATGCTTTTTCAATCAGTGCTTTAAAGATTGTCATGCCTTTTATGACTTTTGAACTGATGTAACAGAGTTGTCCAAAAGGTTGGGACAGACACAAAATGTATTTTGCTATTACTGAAATTACAAATAATACAGAAAACAGTAATTTCATGCAAATGTATACCTAACTCAGTAGAGTAAACATACAAAGTAGATGGCAATTAGACTTAAAGGTGACATTATAGTGCATTGACTCGAGTTAAATTGTTCTCCTTTATCTGCATAGTAGCTATGTGGTTTAGACAAGTAAAAACCAATCTTCTGAAATTGTATTTGTATGATCATTTATAAATAGAGGAATGATTCCATCTGTAATATAAAAGTGTGATTTGTTCCAATTTTCAGCGGGATTTAAATAAAAGCGAGGAAAAAATGGTGTTTGATGCTCACAGTTATGCTATTTTCATGTACTGAACTATTATTATTCAGCTATGCCCATGTATGTAGATTGTAAGGCACCTTTAATTATTGTATGTTAACTGAAGCTAAATGTGGCGTTGCGGTGGCGCAGTGGGTAGCACGATTGCCTCACAGCAAGAAGGTCGTTGGTCTGAGCCTCGGCTGAGTCAGTTGACGTTTCTGTGTGGAGCTTGTTTTCCCCACAAGTCCAAAGACTTGCGCTAAAGGTAGATTGGGTAAGCTTTAACTGTCCGTATTGTATGTGTGTGAATGAGTGTGTATGGATGTTTCCCAGTGATGGGTTGCTGCTGGAAGGGCATCTGCTGCGTAAAACATATGCTGGATAAGTTGGCAGTTTATTCACTCTGGCGATTAATAAAGGGACTAAGCCGAAAAGAAAATCAATGAATGAAGCTTAATCTATAACTCAGGAGGCAGATACAGTCAAAAATAGTTACAGCTTAATATTTTAAAGACTAAATTTAACTAAATACTCATAAAAACATTATTTTTTAGAAAGAGCCCGATATGTGTTATTATTCAAAAGTGTTCATGAAAGTTTTTGTTATTGAGAAATAATAGTAGGGTTATCTAGGAGATGAAAAAACAGATCTGTGTATAATAAATATGCCCACAATTCTAGAATCACCCATATAAAAGTAAAAAGACCATTCATTCATTCATTCATTCATTCATTCATTCATTCATTCATCCATTCATTCATCCATTCATTCATCCATCCATTCATTCATTCCATTTATTCATTCATTCCATTCATTCATTCATTCATTCATTCATTTTCCTTTAGCTTAGTCCCTTTATTCATCAGAGGTCGCAACAGTCGAACCGCCAACTTTTCCAGCATATGTTTTACACAACAGATGCCCTTCCAGCTGCAACCCAGTACTGGGAAACATTCAAACAAACTCATTCACACACATACACTATTTAGTTTATTCAATTCACCTGTAGCGCATGACTTTGGACTGTGGGGGAAACTGCCACTAATGGTATCATTATTTGATTATTTACTACAATGAAACTTGGCATAATTAATGGTAATTCAGTATTTCTATTAGTTAGATTTACACTTGAAACATCTTTGCTTATTGCTTTTTATTTAAACCTATAAGCTAATAAAATGGAAACGTCTACATTAGCATAATTAACATATGATTTTTTTCTTTTTTAATTATTTCCCAAATTATGTTTAACAGAGTAATATATATATATATATATATATATATATATATATATATATATATATATATATATATATATATATATATATATATATATATATATATATATATATATATATATAGTATTATTACAATATTTTTTCTTATAGAGAAAGTCGTATTTTTTTATTTCAGCTAGAATAAAAGCATTTTTTAATTTTTAAAAAACATTTTAGGGTCAAAATAATTAGCCCCTTTAAGCTATTTTTTGTGATAGTCTACACAACAAACCATCATTATACAGTTACTTGCCTAATTACCCTAACCTGACCTAGTTAAACCTTTCAATGTCACTTTAAGCTGTATAGAAGTGTCTTGAAAATTATCTAGTAAAATATTATTTACTGTCATCATGGCAAAGATAAAATAATTTATTAGATAAGTTATTAGACATGAAATATCAAAACTATTATGTTTAGAAATGTGTTGAAAAGATCTCTCTGTTGAACAGAATTTGGGGAAAAAATAAACAGGGGGGCTAATAATTCAGGGGGACTAATAATTCTGACTTCAACTGTATCTTCAATTACAATACATGGAATTAAATATGCAACGATTCATATGGCTTCATAAAATCGAATAAATGTACCTTTGAGATTAATGTCGTGTAATGCAATGTGCAAGAGATTTGCATGTCATCGGTTAATCAATTATTCAATTAAATTGTCAAAATCTTAAATGGAAGAGCTGATTTAGTATTAAAACATTAATGACATTATATATGTAAATATTAATAATAGTTAAGGATAAATCATTCTCTAAAGGTTTAGCCCAGGTTGGGACAGTAGGTGAATTCGTAAACATCTCTGTTTATGTCATGTAATAACACACTGGCCTGTGAATCAATGTTTATTTTTAATGTATATCCCATCAATATTTAGAGATGTTACACTGTAAGAGTGAGTTCATCCTTAAGTTTGAATGTGCTGTTAATTTTCAAGTTGAATTTGCTTTAATCTTTGCCATCCAACATATTGAGGACTTTTATTCTCCAGAATAACGTTAAAGATTTGTTTTAGCTTAAACTGTGGTCCTTTGTAATTTAAAAAATAATAATGGATATAATTAATGTCCAAACTCAATACATTGTCTAATCACTGAACAATTATTTTAAGTGGAGTATTTTCACCTATTTTATACTATATGTGTGATGTGTTCTTGCAGGATGCATTGGTTATGGAATGGCAAAGGCATCTGTACATCAGCTGTGTCAGAGTCTCAGTGCGCCAAACAGTGGTCTTCCTCTGGGATCTGCTGCTGTAGCAATCCTTCCGTAAGAAATACATTTATACTGTTTACTCATTTATGTCAAATCATTAAGTTTTACAATATGACTGATAATTATTGCTTTTAGAGTAACTTTGGATACACCCATGAATAGAAAGTTCATGCCAGATGCTGATGTCAGTTGCTGGACACCACTAGAGTACATAACAGAGTGAGTATGTTTATTTGAGAGCATCTGCAGTGTGTGTGTTTGCATGTGTGTGTGGATAAAGCTTTGATGTATTTCCTGCATTCTAGGCTGTTCTATAAGTGGACGACTGGAGAAAGCAGACCGCCTTCAGGTACTCTCATGCAGCTTGTTACTGCAGATGGAAAAACAGAAGCTACACCAATGCTGTGACTAGTATAATATAATAAATGGAAAAAAAAAACTTCAAACTAAGTCTATCGCTCAATACTGTTTCAGCACTGTTGATACTTCATCTTATTGTCTTTTTCGTTTACATGTAAAAATTAGAGTACTGTTACATTCTGGCTATTAAATATTGCGTACTTTAAAAAAAACAAATGTGGTTGGTTTGTAACTGTGGTCGGGAAAATAACCATGTTATGTTTAAATTGAATAAATGTTTCTTTTCTGTCCCAGTTAAATGCCCTTTTGACAGGAGTAGTCTGCTTCTCACCATAGGGGGGCGCTGATGATTAGTTTAATTACAGGTTTTCGTATTGGTCCATACTGTTAAAAAAGGTTTTAATTACACTATAATAGGGAGTCAGCTTAAAAAATATATATTTTCTTTAAACTGAACCCCTTTCTATTACACTCAGGTATTTAGATATACTGAAGTACATGCCTTATTTTCTAATGATAAATATGGTTGTGTTGTGACAGTCATGAAAGAATAAATAGTTCTAAATGAGTCTTTAATCAGCAGTAATTTGTATGAAATGGAAAAATGATAATGGGGTACCTACTAGGAAAGAGATGCACTTAGTGTGTAAAAAAGTAATTTGAAACCACTTCCTTGTCGTTAGACTGAGTAAAATGTTTTCTTAATAAGCCTATTAATAAGAAATTAATAGAATAGAGTTTTTAAATGTCAACATTATAAAGATAAATAAATGCTTACTAGTAAGGTCTTTTGTCTTTTTATCTTTTTATATATTATTATTTAACACTCGTCAACATACATTCTCTAATGTAATCTAATAATTATGTCTGACTAAAGAAGAAACAAAACAGAAAGCCTGTTGTGTTTCCACCGAATCACCGAGACAAAGCTATGACCCACGTGGTGTATAGAGATTCTTTTGCCTGTTACCCTGCATAATTTTATGTCATTTAAGACATTACATGTACACAATGTAAAAGCTGTTTCAGGAAGGGACATCTCTGTAAATCTGTACTAAATATTAAGAGTCAGAAAGAGCATGCAACTGTTGTAAATACAAATTAAATAAAATTAAATTAAAGGTGTTTCAGTTGAATTGCTGTATAGCCCAGTTTTCACATTGTTAAAAATGATGGGTTCCAAACAGTCGATTTGTGTTGTTGAGACAACATGTACAAATTTAAAACAGTTAAGTTGTGAGTAAAAAAACTCATGAATTTGGATGTTTCAGCTCATTTTATACAAGTAATTTGAACAAACAGCACATTATGTTTTTAGTGTATGGTAGTGCAGAAATTGACTTCGCTCCAACTCAAATGATAATTACTCTAAAAACTCAAACTAAAACAAATGATGACCAATCTTGAGTCTAGAGTAATCTTAAAAACAAAAAGGCCATATTAAAAGTGAACAGTGTTTGGGGATCAAATTTAATTACATTCATTTAGTGCTGGGGTAAAGTAACATTAATTTTATTCATTCATTCATACATTGTCTGCCGCTTACACTCAATTAAAATAAATAAATGGTCCCACTTTATATTAAGTGGCCTTAACTAATGCTGTAAATACATGTATTTCTTGTGTACTTATGCTTGATTTAATACAAGTATGTTATTACATCTGTAATTAACTTTTGTAATTACATTTGTAAATACACTGTTGACCATCCCTTACACCTTAACCCACCCTTAAACCTACCCATGCCACCAAACCTGTTCATAACCCAACCTCTATCCCAACTCAAAAGCACCACAAGTGTTCTCAAATACATCATAAACACAGTAAGTACATTGTATTTATTTTTTTTGATGCAAGTACATAGTAGTTAATATAAATATAATTATAAATATAGTTAATATAAAGTGGGACCAAATAAATTAATGGTTGCTGTTTGTTTAAACTGCTTATTTCAAACATCAATTCTTGAGGGTATTTTGCGACAACTTAATTGTTTTATATTTAGTTCAGCTTAAATTTATATAAACTTATTTTAAAAAGTTATTTTAATTCTTTCTTGTTGTCTCAACACAAATAGTTTGTGTGTTACCAAGCATTTTTCACAGTATTTCCGGGGCTGAGTCTCAGGGTCAGTGTCTAGAGGGAACCCCAGACTTCCTTTCCCTTGACTCTTTCTCTAGATTCTCCAGGGGTATCCCAAGGTCTTTCCAGGCAAAACGAGAGAGAGACTCTCTTCAGGGTGCCCTGGGTCTTCCCTGGGGCCTCATCCCATTGGATGAACCCAGAAAATTTCCCCAGGTAGGTGTCCAGAAGGTACTGTATCTAAAACAGTTGCCTGAGCCACCTCAACTGACTTTTCTTGATATGGAGGAGCAACGACTCCCAGTTCCTCCCACGTAAAAGAGCTCCTCACCTTATATCTGAGGGTGCACCATGCCACCCTGCAAAGGAAACACACTTCCCTGCTTGTATCTGCGATCTTGTTCTTTTGGTGATGACCCAAAGGTCATGAGGTGAGAATTGGGACATACTCGCATTAAGAGCTTTGCCTTTTGATTCAGATTTTTCTTTACCACAACAGACCCAATCAGTCTGTCATGCTTCAAACGTCCTGTACTTGTGAACAAAATCCCTAAAAACTCCTCCAGCCTGGAGATGGTAGGCTACATTTTTCCAGTCAATGACAATGGCCTTAGACTTGCAGGTGCTCATCTTCATTCCTGATTTGTCACACTCAGTAGCAAACTGTCCCAGTGCATGCTGAATATCCAAGTCGATGCAAATATCAGAAATGAAATTCGACACTAGGCTTCACCTCAAAATTCTGTCCATAAAAACAATGAACAGAACTGGTGACAAAGGGTAACCCTGCCAGAGTCCAACATGCATTGGAAATAAGTCTGACATGTTGCCAATCTGAACCAAACTCCTGCTCTGGAGACTGGACAGCCCTTAACAGAGCACCTTTGACCCCATACACCCAGAGCACCCCCACATAATGCCCTGAGGTACTCAGTCGAATACCATCTCCAAGTCCACAAAGTACATGTGGACTTGTCAGACATACTCTCATGACCATCAATAACCACTGAGCCACCGTGCCACCTGTTTAATGATACTTTTTTATATTATAACAAGCCAAGTAACATGGTATGGTAACATAACAACAAATTACTTCCTTCAAAAGTAATTGGGTACCAACATAAGTACCAACATTTTGAATGATCTCAGGATTGTAATATATCCCTTTTAAAAGTTAATTTCCCCCAAAAGCCAATACATTGAGGTCTTATGAAACAAAATGAACCGTTTGTTCAATAAACTTTAATAAAACAATATAGTTGTGTGGCTTCATGACTAATTCGTATTTAAAAGAATATCACTTTGGGTTGATCTTTTGTGGAAAAGGAACAAAATAGAAAACACAAAGAAAGTAAGTAGAGTAAATGAATTCACGAAGGCGAGGAAATAAGATTTATCAAAATGCTCAGACATCATGTGGTTGAGAACATGTGGCCAAATACTGAAGAGCAAACAGATTAGAAGATTTTCTTTTCATTTAACTCATCTGTGCCCTTTTCTCTTCCTCTTTTGTATTTTTATGTAATACATGAACACAAATGGCAGCCACATTGCATATCCTTTTTATCTTGCAGTAATTTCCTGTTGCATCTAGAGCTTTGCTGCAGCAATTCTATCTAGGGAAATACAAGGAATACAATCGAGCTACTCTGAGTTGAGTCATATATACACATGGTATTGAATTTATGCAGCAGAATCAATGCAGGGAGGCTAAAGAATTTTGAGGTGCAGTTTTGGTAGATAAAGTGTATTGTGTTAATATTTTACTGTGCTTACTGTGAAACCCAACAGTCAACTTTATCAATTGAAATCAGTGTAGTTAACTCAAAAATCACTGAAAGTTAATTCTACTCATTTGAAAAGAGTTGTGAACTCGGTGTTGAAGGTAATTAGTTAATTAAATTCCTCAATAAATCAACTTAAATTGGGTAAGATCACAGTACTCATATAATTATTTATTTATTTTTTAACTCAAATGGTTTCTAACAATCGGTTTCCTAAAACGGTTTGAGTTGCCTTACTGGGTTTTACAGTACTCATTTATTGGGTTTGACTGTACTCAAATTGCTTCATTTTATTTATATGGATTAAGTTCTCAGTACTCATTAGGATTAGTTTTTGATCTTAAATGATTTTCTGCAATTGGTTTCCTCAAATGGTTTAACTTACCTTAACTTTTTGGGTTTTACAGAGTAGTTTAAGCAATGTGGCTTTGATTTAAGCATTTAGCCAAATGTGTTAGCAGTTTAGAAAAATTGTTTGAAGCATTGAAAAAATATCAGTGATGATAAAAAAAGATCTTTGTAAAATCTGACACAATATGCACATCATATATGAAAATTGACATCTTAGATAATCTGGCTTTAGGTTATGTGATGTAACTGAAACTTGACAGATCTCCATTCGCTTTATAAAAATGTAGCTTGAACAATATAAATGAATGCATACATGTTAATTACCTTTTATTTTCAATCCTGTAAATCATCAATCTCTAAAAAAGAAAACATAACCAGGTTATGTTGCATTACAACACACTGTAAAATAAATAGACGATTGCACCATTGAGCTTTTTTTCCCAGGTTTATTAATATAATGAGATTCCACATGATGCAACATTTCCGAAGGCTTTCGAAACATTGATGCGCAGGTTTTTCTTGTTGCTAGATTTTGTGCACCTTCTGTAGGCCTCTAAAATTCCTGCCATATTCCACCTCATTCAGTCCTTCTGGATTAAGATCTGAAGACACTGTGCACTGGAGTGAATGTCACCATGTCAGATGATGTTTGCGTTTGGATCTGCTGCAAGTCTGCATCTGAAAGCAAGCAGATTCTGGCCGTAAATGGATGTACACAAACAGAAACAGTATGCAAATGCTCTTGTTGGTGTTGAGGGGTCTATTGAGTTCCAAGAAAGCAAGCTTAAGCTCGATTCATTGATGGGTCTGTTTCCGCTCTTATGATCTGACTATTACATTTGTTTTCCCTATAACAGTTTTGTGATGATGTGTCTGCTGTGTCCATACGATAAGTTAAATCATTAGTGCACCCAAAAAGGAAAATTATGTTATAAATTACTCGCCGACATGTTGTTCCAAACCCCTGAGGCTTTTAGGTTAAATATTGGAAGTCTCTCAGGGTTCCCATCTCATTAAAATGCAGAAAAGTAACAAAAACATATTTAAAGAAGACAAAAATGTTTTTGCACACAAAAAACAACTTTATTCGGCAGTCTCTTGCACTATTATGTCTTTTTTTTTTTTATTCTTTTAAAATCTGTTTTAACACATTTTAATTAGAATTTAATTATTTTTATTTATCTATTTATTTTTTTATTGCTTGGATTTTGTTTTGTCAGTTTAGTGGCTAATTCCTACAAATTCAGGGTACCTTTTTCGATTATGTTTGGTCCAAATTGATATATTTAATTAAATTACGTCTACTGTATTAACATTTGTTTAAAAGTTCTCCATGTATTTAATGCTGAGGACACTGACCTTGACAGGGTGATGTGCATACATTTAGTTTATTATAGTTTTTTAGTCTTTTAAAACATTTGTCCATTTTTTATTTTTGAAAAAAAGTTTGTTTACAAGAGCTTGCTTGTTTTGACCAAAAATGAAAAAAAAAAAATCCAAAATATATTTTTATTATTAAATTATAATCATATTTTTAATTGTATTAAATTATATATTTTTTTGATAGAGCAAATAAAAATCTTTTCCGTCAGGGTCATTAGAAAAAACTCCTTTGCGTTTAGCCCTATATGAGTCTAAAGTTTTATTCATATTGATCTTAAAAATGTCTTGGAAAGTCTTAAATTTAACTTGGTGAAACCTGCAGAAACCCTGATTAATCAAACGTATAATGTTTTCAGTGTTTTAAGGTATATTGAGTGGTTTATGATATTCAATAAGCCTATTAATGGATAACAATAAAAGACTGCATTAACTTCCATGTGCAAGCAAGCGTATTATACAATACAAACTATGCATCTCTTTTTACGGACACCCACAGTACAAATGCACTTATTCTGTATGTGGTACTCAAGATTTGCTGGTTTCAAACCGCTCAATGAGTTTTTTTTATGCAAACATGCATTCACAATGGTATGGACCATTACAGGGGTGGTCAAATTGCTATTTAAGTTAACTATTAATGTAATTATTAATATTATTTAAGATACAAATGAGAGCAAATTATTAAAGGCCCACCACCACCACCACCACCACCACCTTTTTTTAGCAGTTTGGAATGACATGAAAGTAAGTAATTAATAACATCATTTTCATTTTTGGGTGAACTAACCACTTTAGAAACCATTGTAGTTTAAGGATAAACATCAGTTATCTGCAAAATCAGTAGACTCTCAACATATTAATTAGGTGACACTTGAGAACAAAATGACTGAAATGTTATCTTTAACTGCTAATACTGGAAGATAAAATCTATCTATCTATCTATCTATCTATCTATCTATCTATCTATCTATCTATCTATCTATCTATCTATCTATCTATCTATCTATGGCCATTTTACTCAATCATTATTTACATAGGTAGTATTTATTTTCTGCTGTGCAGTACTTTAGCTGCATTTCAATACACTTCTTGCACTTGTATCAATTAATTAATGCAGTCAGTCAAATCAGAGATTCATTCATGAAATTTGTGGGTGATTTATAATGAAAGGAGTGTTTCATCATTTCAGAAGTGAAAGTATGTCATTGTATTGCAGCAACTGTGAACATACAGAAAAAAAACTAGAATCTAGAAAAAAAATATTTCTCTCTCGCTCTTTCTCTGTGCCTGTTATCGGGCTGGGCAGCCCATAATTTCAGAGCTGAAAGAACGAGGTCACTGAGTTGAGGTTGCTACGGCAACGTCACATCTAAAGAATAGTGAATAGTGGGAGCATCCAGCAAGCAAAGCTGAAGTTGTGTTTGTATTACTCTTGAGTACATGAATAATGTGTGCTGCAATTTTTACCTTATATACATTTCTATACATGTATGTATGTAAATATTTATTACCATACATTTACATTTTTTTGTTGATGATGGACAGCCTTGCTAAACCACAGCATAACCCTATCAACGGGTTAATAGATACTGCAATAGGGCTTTTTTGAACAGATTTTCTAAATAGTAATAGTTCATTTCAACAGTTTTTCAAAACTCATTTCATAATATTCATTAATGTATACTTTTCAACAAATGTGTGATTTAATGCTGTTTTCAAATACAATCAAACCTTTATTATTATTAATTTGAATTAATATGAGCCTAGTATTAATCAATATTCTGTGATGTGTGTGGGTGTATGCATGTATATTTGTGCAAACATTGTCGCAACATGCCAAATCTCCACAATTTTGATGTGGAGTCTGGACTTTGGTTCACATGCAGGAAAAAATATTAAAACTGCTAAAACTGCAAACAGGTTTTCTGCAAGGGCTTGGTTTCTGTGTGCCTATATTAGTAACTGGAGAAGTAAAAGTATTAAAGTAAAGCGTTTTTACTGCATTTTTGTACAATTGTTGCTATACACTAGACAATTTACACTATTTTTGTTCTGTCTAAAATGATTGGTGAGTTTCTTCACGATACCCTGCATATATATATATATATATATGTGTGTGTGTGTGTGTGTGTGTGTGTGTGTGTGTGTGTGTGTGTGTGTGTGTGTGTGTGTGTGTGTGTGTGTGTGTGTGTGCACGAGCGCTCGCTCCTATATTGTAGTGTCTGCAGATTATTTTTAGAGAATCTGAAGTTGCATTAATATTTAATCAAAGGATTCAACAATAAAATCCATGTGGATCTCCCCCCCCCCCTCTCTCTCTCTCTCTTTCTGACTCACTCCATCTCCATTTTTCTTTCACTTTGATTACATACAGTATAGATGCATAAGAGTATGTTCGGAGTGAATACATGCAGTAATTACAGAGAAAACACACGCACACAAAATCTACTTAGTGGAATTACTTTAGCAAGTCACATAAACACAGAGAGAGAGAGAGAGAGAGAGAGAGAGAGAGAGAATGAGAATGTCTACTCTAACTGATGAGCAAGATTCAGTAACATTTGTTATGATCTTCATCTCACCAGATATCCGGCTTACCTACAAACTTTTTATTTCTTTTTTTGCCATATATATATATATATATATATATTTTTTTTTTTTTTTTTGCCATCTTGAAACATTCCTTCAAATGAATTCACTACCATGTGCTCTATTTTATGGATTTTAACATGTATAATTGCATTTAATTAATAATATGTGTGTAGTAATGTACTAATAATCAGACTTAAACATTGTACACTGAAAAAAAATATTCAAAGATGATTCCTTGGATTTACTCAATTTTATTATGTTAAGTGGTTGTAAACAATTTAATTGTGTTGATTTTAAACAAACACATTAAGTTGAACATTATTCAATTTAATTTGATTGTTAAAATTCAACACAAATAAATTGTTTGCTACAGTTCTGCATTCAACACTTTTTATACGGAAAATTATAAAATTTAAAAAAAAATTTTTTTACAATTTTTCTTGGTATTTCATCTATATGTTTAATGCACTTAAGCTGCACAAACTACACAATACAAACCCCTAAGATCATGTTCTGAGTGTCTTTGCTGCAAGGAAATCACACAGGGAAGCTAGAAATTATGCAGAACCTTAAATATTTTATTTCAGTTTTAGATCATAACATCTCTTACTTTTAAAAATAACCTAAAATGTTTTTATTTCTAGTTACTAATGATGATAGATTTTCATATTTCAGTGTGAACCCCATAGACAAAAAACAAAATGAAATATTCTAAAATAGTTGTGTTACGTTTAAAATGTTAAATAACATTATTATTATTATTATTATTATTATTATTATTATTATTATTATTATTATTATTATTATTATCATTATTATTATTATTATCATCATCATCAGTGTTATTATTATTATTATTATTATTATTATTCATTCATTCATTTTACTTTGGCTTTATCAGGGTTCCCCACAATGAAATGAATTGTAAACTCCAGCATATGTTTTACACAGCAGATGCCCTTCCAGCCACAACCCAGTACTGAGAAATATTATTATTATTATTATTATTATTATTATTATTATTATTAATAATAATAATAATAATAATAATAATACCATATTTTTAAACAAGATATATCTGCTTTCCATGTCAAGAAATTTGTCCTTGGCCCTCTCAATCCTCCTGCCGTTCGCTATTAACGGAAGGGAAATCAGAGAGTGACATCTTGTGGTCATCTTTGATCAAGTCACCATAGAGACAGGAGGAAAATTGATAAACACAAAGACATGGATAGATAGAGAGTCCTCTCATTATCCCGCGCGCTCTCGCTCTCTGCATTTGTACAGCGGTGGAGTGGCTGAATTCCATTCCTTCAGACCCCCCTCTCCCTCTCGCCTTTCCCCATGAGACACAACGCACACAAAGAGCCCAGCAACCACTCTTATTAACTGACCTGCAGGGGGAGGGGTGTGTGTGTGTGTGTGTGTGTGCGCGCGCTCGCATGTGTGTGATCCTCTTTACTGGTATACCTGCTTTGCCACATGAGCATTGAACCATCAATCACACAAGCATAAATGAAGCAACAGGCACTCTGTGTATTAATGTGTGTGTGTGTGTGTGTGTGTGTGTGTGTGTGTGTGTGTGTGTGTGTGTGTGTGTGTGTGTGTGTGTGTGTGTGTGTGTGTGTGTGTGTGTGTGTGTGTGTGTGTGTAGCCTACGTGTTACTCTACACTGTTTTGTAAAAAAAAAAAAAAGGGAGTGTCTTGGTTTTGGCCATGAGAAAGCAAGACTGAGAAGGAAAAAAGAAAGTGAAGTAAAGGAGGTGAACTTTTGGGGCCCTACTTTCCCTCCTAAAACAAGAGAGTAATAGAATCCATATGGTCTCTCTCTCTCTCTCTCTCTCTCTCTCTCTCTCTCTCTCTCTCTCTCTCTCTCTCTCTCTCTCTCACTGAATGTCCTGTCTGCCCTATCTCTCTCTCATTATGTAAGACTTTTATTGAATATAAAAAATGCAAATAAAGACTGAATTCTTAAAAAAATGTCTCCAAACTATGTGAAATGGTGTGAAATGGAGAAACAGAGAATGTGTGTGTGTCTGTATATATGTGGGAGAGCAAGTCTCTTGTGTGAGTCATAAAGAAAGAAATGGAAAAATACAAGTAGAAAGCGCGCGCGCACACACGCGCGCGCTCACACACACTGTAGTTGCAGTTCTGCATTAAATATGTGCAATGCTGCGTGCAATTCATTTTACATGAGCAAACTATACTATCTACTACAATAGCATATGTAGGCTACCGCAGTGGTTGTTGATTAGATGTATTGAGGATTTTATCTAATAATGTAAGCAAACAGTGAATGGATATAATTTTGCTCTAATTGGCCAACTTGTCAGACTCTACTGTAAGGAAAGACCCTCCAATTTACAGAAGCTTCTCTCCCTCTCACTCTCTCTCTCTACCCCTCCCTCTTCTGCTCCCCCTCCCCGGTGAAGTCCTCCTCCTCCTCCTCTTCCTCCCCCTCTCCTTCTCCCATGCTCTTCTCTCCTCTCACAGCAGAGCGCGCGTGTGATTTGACAGTCGCATCTCTCCGTGTGTCCGCGAGCGCGCGCGCGTGTGTATGTTTACGATCGTCGTGCTCCACGTGCGGCGTGTGGATGCGCTCCTCGCGCGCTGTCGGTAACAGAAACCATGACCGGCGCGCCGCGCGACCCCTTTTACTCCTCTCCGTTCGGTCCGTTTTACCGGAGACACGCGCCATACCCGGTGCAGCCAGAGTACCGGATGCACGAGCTCAACAAACGGCTCCAGTCCCGGCCTGAGGTGAGTGATTATACAAAATAAAAATCAGTAAATTATCAAGAATTTACATTTAACATTTTATTAATGTTTTAATGAAGTGTAAAGTAAATCCCTCAACCTTTAAACATTCATTTTAAATATTACTTTACAGCTTTTACGCAGTATATAAAGATAACTTTTCCAAAGATAATAAAGGATTTTTTCAATTACTTTAAGATACTAAAAGTGAGAATTTGGCATAATTTGGATAGTTTTGAATATAGACTTGTTTTCAATTTATGCGTGTAATGATATTAAATTATGTTCCAGGTACTGCTGCTATTTTCATTACGTTTCCGAGAAGTCTTGTTCAAATTTAATAAAGATGAATCTAATGGTTATGATGGAAATAAGAAGTGAACAACAAGGCACATCTTTCAGGATAGCAGAGCTAACAAAAGATCACAATGTATATCATTAAAAACATTCTTTTTGATCTGATGTGTCATCACCAAACAAGGAGTAAGCTGTTTTAACATCTTTTTAAAATTAATTTAAAGTTAGTGGCTACTACTAATGTCTAAAAACTAAAACAAATGTCATAATAATTCACAATCATCACAATCAAAAAACTAAATTATAATTTCAAACCATCACACACCAAGTCACTCTTGAACACAATCACTACCAGATCTTTATTATAAAAGATTACACATCATAACAAATGATACTTAATTTGATTGTTTTATTTTAAATAAAAAGATTGCCTAACGTAAAAAATGTCTGACTAAATTAAACAATTTCTTACATATAAGTACAGTGTTTGTGTCGCCATTCTCTCCAGTTACAAACTGAACTTATTCAAGGACTTTCACATACTGCACGCTCACACACACCACATTATTTCTTTGCACTGTTTGGGTGAAATACCAAATGCACTATTGATTATGTGGTGGTTTTTTAGGAACACAAACCTCGGTTTGATGTTCTTTAAGGTTTATGTGGAAGTGTGATTTATTATAGGGCTCTCCATAGGACAGAAAACAGACAATGCAGTGTGACTAGCATTGCTGTACCATGATATATATTTTAAAAATAATATAATTCCTCTCCCTCAGTAGCAGGAACTGCAGTGCAAGCATGGTAATATTTTCTTCTTCTCATGCCTGCAGTGTGTGTGTGTGTGCAAAAATCAGCCACAATAAATTGGACTTTTAAAATATTGCCTCCACTGAGAAAAAAAAAAACAATGTGAATAAGTGAATCCGCAGAATGAAGTGTAACTGCAGAGGTATGAAATGCTGTTCAGCACACCTGGAGTCATAATAATTTGACAGCTTGCGCTAAGAGAAGCTGAACTGTTGGAATGATGACCTATAGAAACAATCCTGATAATAACTCTCTCTTACAAGGACTAAAACCAACATTGGTTTGTCACTTGAGTAAATTTACTGCATAAATAAGTACTAAATGTGTCATGATGTGTCCTGATAATTATATTTCTAAAGGAGCTGTTGAAGTGAAATTTAAATTTTGATAAAAATACAAACATACAAATAGACCAAAATAAAATAAATAAAAATGTTAAACATTATTTATATGTGATAACAATGGAATGACACAAGGAGAAGGTGCTGAAGTACTGAAATATATGTCAATACTTTGTATAAAGCCTTTTTTTAATGACAGCTTCAAGATGAGTCATATGCTTTGCCCAGGTGTGATTTTTTGAACGGTTCTGTAGGTTCATCCATCAACTCTGATCTTTAATTCTTAATTTTTATTGGGTTCAGGTCAGGTGATTGTCTGGGCCATTGTAGCCACTTTATTTTCTTTTCTGAAACTAACTGAGAGTTTCCTTCACTGTGTTTGGGATCGTTTTGCTGAAATGTTTACCATGGTTTTAACTTCATCATCCTAGTAATGTGGCTATTGGGACTGAAGCAGCTAATATTGCGTGATGGAGGGCTGTTTTCTAAGAGAGAGATTGCAGCTGCTGTCTGAGCTTTCCTTGCATTTAATGCCTCCCTTTCTTCACTTGTTCAATATTTTTTAAAGTGTGCGTTTCATTTTATTACACATAACTTAGTTTGTAATAAAAAAAAAACAACTAATAAACTTTTTCATTGTATGTATGCATGGATTTATGGATTATTTTGGTTGTACCCCTAGAAATTTAGAAAGATGTTTTTTGGGGGGAAAATGGTGTATATATAATGATTAATGTATAATGTATGAATGTATAAAAATGATTATATGCAATAAATATATAAATAAATATAGAATATATATAGAATTATTAGCCCCCCTTTGATTTTCTTTATGTTTTTAATATTTCCCAAAAGAAGGAAATTTTCACAGTATGTCCGATAATATTTTGGAGAAAGTCTTATTTGTTTTATTTCGGTCAGAATAAAAGCAGTTTTGCATTTTTTAAAAATCATTATATATATATAATGGCTAGTTAAGCCTTTAAATGTTACTAAACTGAATAGTGTCTTGAAAAATATCTAGTAAAAAATATTGTTTACTGTCATCATGGCAAAGATCAAATAAATCAGTTATTAGAAATGAGTTATTCAAACTAATATGTTGAAAAAAATTAGCTGAAAAAAATATATAGGGAAAAATAAACAGGGAGGCTAATAATTCTGACTTGTGTATGTATGTATGTATGTATGTATGTGTGTTTTATATATATATATATATATATATATATATATATATATATGCAGACCATAAAACTGTACATGCATTATTTAATTAAAAGATTGTAGCGGGGAATTGCAGAAGAAAAAAAAAACTTTTTGTCATTAATATAAGTAATTATTTTTCTGTCTTAATTTATTAATTAAAAGTAAATGAAATTAAATAAATCATTTAAGGAATATCATTGTATATATGTAATAACATTATAGCATTTAAGAATCAATTTATAATAATAATAATAAAAATCATAATAATTATTAAAAAAAAAATACATAACAAAAGAAATTAAAACCATATAGAGCCTTTTTTTGCCAGAAAACTGCAGATTAAATCTTCTTCTTTGTTGACAACTAATTTATAAGCCATTCTCATTACAATCTCTGGAAGATGTTTGGCGTATTTTCAAATGCATGTAATAAGTGTCTCAGACTCACAGCACTTGCAGAAATGGAGTTCATGTGTATCATTTTCTACAAACTGAGCCCCTCCGAGACGCCGAAAACACTGTTATCATCAGCTGCTCGCATCAAAAGATCCCACTGCTGTGCCACTCATCAGATTACATATTTATACAATTACAGTACAGTCTTTGCAAAATTATATTCACACTAAATCATATTCCCAGGCATTGTTAGAGTTAAAAAAAAAATGTTACAAGCCAATTGGCAAGTAATAGTGTTTGATATACTCACCAACGCCAAGTTTTCCTTGCATTTATGAGTGTTAATTTTATCCCATCAATGTATAACACGAGAAGACTGAACCATAACAGCTGTCAAAATACAGTTTATTGCTGGCATAATCATGTCCAATACAATCAATTGAATCTCAGTAGCAGGCCAGCGGTAGTTGGCTGGATTTGTGGTGTAAATTGCTGCCCTTAATGGAGCGAGTCAACTTGGGTGTGTGTTTATAATAAACAGCAAGCTTTGAAATGATAATCACTGTGCCAGGCCTAATTATGGTCATTCTGGGTCATTCAGAGGCCAAGCACTTCTGTGGTTCTCCTCAGTGTTAAAAGTGTGTTAATGTGTGATCCCACAGGACTGTGATATTCTGTGGTGGGATGCTTTCTGCACCGAGTTCTTTGAGGAAGATGCCACGCTCACACTCTCGTTCTGCCTCGAGGAGGGACCCAAGACGTACAGTAAGTGTGTGCAGAGTCATAAGCACTCCAGACGGGGACCCCCTTCCCCCACCACAATATTCAAATTTTGGTGGTTCAGAATTTGTGTTTCAGTGATACGTTATTCTGATTTTACTTTTGCTCCCAAAAATATTTGAAATATCTGGCTTGGTCGTTGATCAGATTCTTGTCTATTTTTCTAAATTAAAATAGGAATTGAGTTTACAAAATTTGATTATGGCACAAATCATAAATCATTTAGAATAAAAAGAATAAAATTCTTTAGCATAACATTTTATGATTTGTTTTCAGGCAGCTGTGTTTGATATTTGCAGTGACAACATGCATAATAAAAACATAAAAGAGGAAACGGTATTATAGAAAGATGCTCAAAAAGACTTAGAATCTCAACTATTTTGTCCTTTTATGACAATCAAGTTCAGTTTAGGTTGTAAAATCTCATGTGGTGCAAAAAAACATCATGATGTTTACGAGTAATTCATTTATTATATTAAATAAAATACATTTTATCATTAAATTTCAATAATACACAGGCTTCTTTGAATTTTTTAAGGCATTTGCCAGCTACATCCTTGAGTTTATGCATCAGATGATTTTGTAAACATCAAAATACAATAAAATCAACCAACTCTGGATCATAACAACGATTACTTATTAAAAATCTAACAAATGAGATCTGTGAGCATGTGTGCACTTTTAGAAATCATTAAGAGCATACTTTATGCTAAATAAATTTGATCTGTAAAAAAATATACACTTTTTATCTCTCACTCTCTTTCTAGAGTGTGAATTTAGATCGATTTTATCGTATTTATACTTATATTTCACTTGAGTTGCTGGATTTCACTCATTCTCATTCATTCCTTATTCACTGTGTATGTGCTGAGATTTGATTGACAGGTCTGGGGTGTTCAAATAAATATGGGCCTGCAGACTTCACACACCTCTCCTGCAGTGATTGACAGCTCCAGAGCACTAACTGTTCTGAGCGCACGAACAGCCTGCTGGACTTAATGCCTGCGGCATTCAGTAGCCTGTTTGTTTCGAACTCTTAAGGGACCACACACACACACAGACACACAAATACACACATTCGCAGTTGCCAGTTCAGGTGTTCAGTCCAGTGTGCCTCCTAACTTTGAGTGTCTTTCATCATATGGTCATAAATAAATGAATTGCATTGAGTCTGCATCCTTCTTTTCTTTAGTTTGTTAATCAGCAAACACAACTGACATCTTCAGCATGTAAAATCACTCTCCACATATGTTTCTCACACTCTCGTTCCTTCTTCCCCAGCCATCGGGCGCACCCTGATCCCTCGTTACTTCAGTTCGCTCTTCGAAGGAGGAGTCTATGAGTTGTTTTTTGAGCTGAAACAAACAAAGGAGTCGTTCAACAACTCAACTATTACCGTCGACTCTCATCACTGTACTATGACAACACAACATGGCAAACCTACATTCACTAAGGTACTGCTTCTGCACGCACAAGTCTGGCTCAGTCAGTCTTTGCTTCCTCATTTCGAGCACTAATGTATTCCTCATTGTGAATTCTGGGCTGGAACTGCACAAAACAAAAAAGGAAAATATAACCCCCACTCTCTCCCTCCTGCTCTTGCTTTTTCTCGGCTTTCTCTCTCTCTCTCTCTCTCTCTCTCTCTCTCTCTCACCCTCCCTCCCTTATTCTGCTTCCCTCTCTCATACACAAAAACTGCTTCTTTTTTTTCCCTTCATACAGGTTTATGCTTTAAAATTTTGGGAAAACCTTAGTAGAAAAATCTGAACTCTAATTTATTGTGAGTTCTGTTCAGAAATGGCTCTTTCTGTAGTTCTGTAATGACACAAATACTTTATTCCCAAAGCTAAAAAAATAATAATAATAATATAACTGCCTAATGCATGATTTCCTGAATGTCCTATGCAATATTCATATGGTACGCCACTGTACGATCCAGAATCTCTCAAATGTCAATTAGAGGGACGGAGTTTTGTCCAACTTTGCTTTTTAGTAAATGAACATTTGTGAATTAAATATTGATTTGGAAGACTGTATGTTGTAGCTAAGTTATACAGATACAGTTCCCAAGTGTGTGTGTGTGTGTGTGTGTGTGTGTGTGTGTACTGGAGGCATTGATCAGAGCGTGTCTGCTGGGATTACATCCCTCCCGTTGCTATGCCAACCTTGCAGCTACCCTCCGTTCCCCCGGCAACAGAATGTTGGGGTTCAGAGTTCCACACAGAATCCTGCTTGAGCTGAAAATACTGCTTTAATGAGAGAGCCGTATAATTTGATTTGTTCTAAATTAATGAAACACAAAAAGTAGTTAGAAGTAATTCTCCTGCGTGTTTTTCACCAGTCAAGTTGGTGTTATGATCTTAGAATGTACAATTAAAATGATGACGGCAAGATTATTTCTGTGGGTAAAAGACAACAATTTGTTTTCAAGAATAAAAACATAATTAAAGCGTAATAATTTTGTAAATACTTGCTTTTATATGTATTTCTGCAGAAGTAATGACTATTATATATATTTTACAAAATAATGCATAGCATCTAGATTACAGTTGTAACACTGGTTCCCCGAAAGAGAGAAAAGAGATGTTATTGTAAATAAAATTATGTCAAATTGGGGATTGTGCTTATGAAAATGATCACTCTAAATTATATAGAAAAGGGCCAATGAAATTTGAGAGTGGAATCTCCATGGGAGGCCATTCCTGTAAGTATAAAGATATTTAAGTCACTAGTTCAGGATTGATCTGAGGAGCTGAGTACTATACTGAGCATTCAGATGGTGGCTGAGGCCTGTGGTCATTAAGACATAACAACTCTGTGCCCTTCTTCAGGGAACTGGGGGTTACATCTGTAACCAAAAATATTCCCTTTCACTTGGTCACCTTTAGTTCTTCCAACAACGACTGGAAAGGGCCACAATCACTATAACAAGTTACATGTTTGATGGCAATGCTGTCAAGTGTAAGCATGAGCAGACAAGCATCATCCAATGCATAATCATCCAATCCAATGTCCACTGGAACCCAAAATTACCAAATTTGGGAATGTATTAATTCATTCATTTTCCTTTGGCTTAGCCCCTTTATTTATCTGGGGTCGCCACACGGAATGAACCGTCAACTTATTCAGCATATGTTTTACACAGCGGATGCCCTTCCAGCTGCAACCCATCACTGGGAAACACCCATACACACTCATCCACACCCATACACTTCGGCTAATTTAGTTTATTCAATTCACCTATAGCGCATGTCTTTGGACTGTGGGGGAAATAGGAGCAACCGGAGGAAACCCACGAGGGGAACATGCAAACTCCACACAGAAATGCCAACTGACCCAACCAGGACTCAAACCAGTGAGCTTCTTGCTGTGAGACGACAGTGCTAAGCACTGAGCCACTGTGTCGCCTAAATTTAGGAATGTTAAAAAAATTTAAATGTGTACAATTTTTTATGTAGTTTACCTAGCTATTCATCAATAGTGTGTAGGTAAAGCATTCCTTTTAGAATTGGAAGGATTCTGTGGAGACCTGATATACTACCTGTTGGGGAGAAAATTTGCCAAAATGCATATTGACTACTGCCGAGGATACTCACTAGAAGAGCAGAATATACAAGTGCAAACATCTCCAGGTGAGAGAGAAATTGAACAGCAGGCATGATACTGAGCAAACCAGTTACCTGTTATTATCCAATACACTGGATAAGACTAGCTTCACTCTGAGACTGCAGAATCACACAAATGTGTTAGGTGTTGCCCAGCTTACAGTTCTACTGTTGTTTATTAAAGACAAACCTGAAAGATTAAGCTCTCACCCTCACGGCTTGGCATGGTGGTAGACCCAAATTATGGCATTCATGATCTAGTGAGCCTCTGTTTGGAGACAGCTCTTCCCTTTCTTTGACCTCAGAAACTGAAAAGGAGCTACTCACAGCATCTAAAGTTCTGGGTAAGGCCAATGTAAAGGTGCAGGGTGCAAATAGGATACAACAAAACAAAGTCTGTGTTTGTCTACTTAGAGGGCAATGTTTGCAGGTTCGCCACCTGATCATGAAAAAGAGAAAAACAATGGTGAGAATCTTGGGCACCTATCTATTTTAATTTCTCATGACAGTTTGACAGTAAGCTTGCCTGAATTCAAGAGATGATACACTGACTGTAAATGCTTGCAAGTGCCATAACCATATCACCCTGCAGCCCAAGACCAGTTACTCAGGGCAAGGGCTGAGTCTGGTCAGTACTTGGATGGGAGACAACATGAGAAAGCTAGGTTGCCGTTGGAAGGGGTGTTGGAGAGGCCAGCAGGGGGCAAGTTCTAACACCCCAGTATAGTCAAGGGGACACTACACTGTCAGTGAGCGCCGTCTTTCGGATGAGGTGTTAAACCCTGGTGTCCTTGTCCACCGGCCCCTACCGACCACAGTCTCCAAATCATCTCTATTCACCAAAACAGCTGTATCACAGTTTCTCCACTTTACTAGTGTGTGGTGAGCACATTGGTGCCATTGTCCTGTGGCTGCCATCGCATCAACCAAATTGATGCTGCACACTGATGAAGGTGTGGAGAGAACCCCCTCATGATTGTGAAGACCTTCGGGTGTATGGCCATACACAATAAATGTGCTATATAAATACACATTACATTACAAGTCCCATACCCTCTTGATAGAATACAGCACAACCAGGAGACAAAGTCTTTTGGGCATAACTGTATATTTAAGCTCAACTGAATAGAGTGGTGTGAAAGTATCTCTCCTCCCTCTATATCTATGGAGGGATCCCAAGATGGTACAAAATAAGACAAGTTTTTACTTAAATCTGACCGAACTGATGGGGCAAGTTCAGGGGTCTTCTCTGACGAAAAAAAAAATAGCTACTCAACAAACCGTCTCTACTTCAGGGTATGGGGCAAGGGTCAACAATCTTGGTCCTGAAGAGCCAGTATCCCTGCAGAACTTAGAACACTGGTTTGGAAGGTTCAAGTGACCTTGATTAGCTTTTTTTGGATGTATAATTATGGTTGAAGCTAAACTTTTCAGGAAACTCCCTCCACAAACAATTTTAGTGACCCCTGGCGTAGGCTTTCTTTGTAGACGGACTCTAGCCTGTCATAGTGTCTACCACTGCACATTGTATGCCACTAAAGTCTTTACTGTTCATCATACAGTAATATGTGGAAGTTCCAAAGATCCAGATCTAGATGATCCCTGAGAATGAAGAACCTTATTCAGAAGAATCCTCAAAGGTGGAGCTGTTACGAGGAGCAAACGTTTTTGGAACCAAGTTCAGGTGGGCCAGTATGGCACAACAAGGCTTGCTCCTCATCCTCCCTGAGCCTGCACAGTGTCTCAAAGCAGACTCAATTGGGAGATTGTGTACTAGCACAAACCCCAGGCCCAACTGCGTGCCATTACTATTGTGCTGAAACAAACAAGTTTACCAGGGTTTCTACACTGGGTAAATATGGTAAATAAGCTGAGACATGCAATAAGAGCACCAATGTAGTAGTGTGTTTTCTTTACTAACCAACACATGCTTACCCTGCATAAGCATCTGAAACAGTTGCAAAATGAGGAGCACTGCTAGCACCTTCATGTATTTGATATGCCTATGTAGTTGTGGTTGCACATACTGCACACTTGATGTGAGCTGCAATGCTATGACCATCTCTGGACTGATGCAGTTTTATTTACAGTAATCCAAGCACTGTGGCTGCGGATGCAATATGCCCTGTAGCATGTGAAAATATATATATAACCCCAGAATAGGTTTTGGGAGGCCAGCACTGACTGGGTGTACTCATTAGTAAGACACACCGACAAGGTGACCAAGCACCGGCGGCTGTTTTACTTCATTAGGGTAATCTGCTCTTTTCTCAGTTGTCTCTGTTATGTACTGGACCAGAGATACTGCTGGACAGTGCTAACCTGGCTTGACAACTTTGTGCAAGTGCACCAATAGGACAGTTGCTGATGTACCTACATGTATGCTAGGAAAATGAAAGGAAGTTTGAATACTCAACTTGGGGCACAGAATGTCGTGCAATGCTAACCTACCTCCCTAGGGCCACACAAAGAGACTGGAGATTTGAGAGGAAGGGACCCATCGACTAAAAGCCTCCTGACAAAACAAACAATGCATCGCACACTGTCATCCTACAAGGTGCAATATCTAGAGAGCATGCAGAAAACTTTTAATTGATTGAATATGTGGGAAGAGTGAGATTTGCACATGCTCCCCCTGGTCCTCCACTGGGAAGGGGCAGTCTCTTCTGACTATGGGTGGCTCGTCTCAAGGGCACGATAGGCATATCTCTTTTCTACAGGAAGATTGATGCAGCTGTTGTGAAGCTGCTTTGTGTTATTGGCTTGGTGCTTTGAAGCATGTGTTGAAATTAGAAAGGTATGCTCTAGGCCAGGGGTGTCCAAACTCTGTTCTGGAGGGCCGGTGTCCTGCTGAGTTTAGCTCCAACTTGCTTTAACACACCTGCCAGGAAGTTTCTAGTATATATAGTAAGAGCTTGATTAACTGATTCAGGTGTGTTTGATTAGGGTTGGAGTTAAACTCTCCAGGAATCTGGCCCTCCAGGACCAAGTTTGGACATCCCTGCTCTAGGCAACGAGCATACAGTTCACCAAGAGCCAGAGGTTGGGTGGCAACGTTCTTAACTTGCTAACAGATGCAGAGAACTATTGGGAACTCCTACAAGACTCTGACAATGTCACAAAAACACTGTCCAGAAAGAGGGTTTTGTTTTTACATCATTTATATTGGCCAGGTTTAGCAAGAGGTGACATTCTTGGACCATCATAGTTACTTGATCTAAGGAGCATGCAGTGACCTTTGTGAAGTCAGTTGCTCTTTGCAAGTTGTGCATGAACCTTTCTAGGCTTGGTGTACCTGTAGGATAACCATGGTATGTATGGCAGAGGAGATAAGGCCCCCAGCAGAATAAGCTGTGGTATTCAGGAAAGCAAATAACTTACACCCATAGGATGCAATTCTGAACTTATTCCTCAGATGGCAGCATTTTGCATGCAAAGGTTGACCGCAACTGCACTCTTCACCTTGGGAACACCTTGGGAAGAGCTTCAGAGACTTCCAAGCTTATGCTCATCATGTTGTTTCATTTTTACTTAAATCTGTGGTTTGCATACATTAATAAGGAAATATTATTTCACTCATATTTAATTTTTACAATCTACATACAGACAATTTACTTGTAATTTTGTAACAATTTACTTGATATTTTCCTGGCCCCATATGTAGTTTGTGGATCTGTCTTATTATATTATGAAAGTTTTGAAACTGAATGACAAGCAATCTGAAGGTTGTAGGGAACAGTCTTCTAATCCTTATCCTGTTTTTTCTTTCTTTCACAGGTGTGTACAGAAGGTCGACTGATTCTTGTGTTCACCTTTGATGACCTGATGAGAATCAAAACATGGCACTTCACCATTACGCATTACAGTGAACTCATTCCTCGCAGTGTCTTGGCTGTTAATGTGAGTTACTTTTCACGTGAATCAAAAAAAAATTCCCGAATACATCTGATACTAGATCATACACAAGCTGGATATTCTTCTTCTTTGGTCAAAATTGTCAGCGTATAAAAGAGCAAACTGTTATGAATAATGAATCCCATCAAATTATGTTTAAATTTTAAATGGACTACCAAGAATCCCCAAAATAGTTTTTACTCCAAATTTGAATATAAAATCTACAATTTCAAGGTGATAACTGGAAACCACTGCACTCTAAATGTTAATATAAATTAAACATTGCACAATCAGTTACTATTATATCAAAAATAAGTGAATGATAGTAATGAGAAACATTATTATAATTTAATTGATTCATTCATTTTCTTTTCGGTCTATTCCCTATTAATCAGGGGTCGCCACAGTAGAACGAACTGCCAACTTATCCAGCATGCTTTACGCAGCAGATACTCTTCCAGCTGCAACATATCACTGGGAAACACCCATACACACTTATTCACACACACATACACTACGGAAAACCTGTGGAGGAAACCCAAGCCAACACAGGGAGAACATGCAAACTCCACACAGAAATGCTAACTGACCCAGTCGAGGCTCAAACCAGCAACCTTCTTGCTATGAGGCAACAGTGCTACCCACTGCGCCACTGCGCTGCCAACATTTAAACATTTTATAACAAATTATATTTATATACTTTTTATGTATTTTTTTTACAATATGGAGAAGAGAGAATGTACTGTAACTTGAATCAACTGCAAATCAACCAGCATGGCTATAACATCAAGGCCACTGGTCTGATACTCATTTTCATTGGCATCTCATTCAGCAAAGAACCTTTGTGACTATGAAACATTTTTAGTGCACAAAAGGTTACTTATGCTGAAAAAAGGTTTGTTAGATTACAAAATGCTTTTTCACTAATTAATAATAAAATGATTATTTTGAACCACAGCTCAATGAAAGATTCTTCGGGGAATCCAAATTCTTTTCCATAGCATCACTGCAAAAAGCTCTCTTTAAAGCTTTTATTTTTAGGAGTAAATGATTCATTTCAGGGCGTCACGGTGGCGCAGTGGGTTGCTGGTTCGAGCCCCAGCTGGTTCAGTTGGCATATCCATGTGGAGTTTGCATGTTCTCCCCGTGTTCACGTGGGTATTCTCTGGGTGCTCCACTTTCCCTCACAAGTACAAAGACATGCAGTATAGGTGAACTGAATAAGCTGAATTGGCCATTGTGTATCTGTGTGAATGCAAGAGTGTATAGGCATTTCCCAGTGTTGGGTTGCAGCTGGAAGGGTTTCCGCTGCATAAAATATATGATGGATAAGTTGGCGGCTCATTCCCCTGTGGCAACCCTTGATTAATAAAGGGACTAAGCCGAAAAAAAATGAATGAATGAATGATTCATTTTATATACTGAGTACATGTTGTAAGTTGGTGGTTCATTCTGCTGTGTCGATCACTGATTAAAAAAGGGACTAAGCTGAAAAGGAAACAAATAAATGAATGTTGGAAGAATAAAAGTTTAGTAAAATGTCAGTCAATTACTTTTTGTCTATTAATTTGATCCCCTTCTCTTTGTGTCAGAAATTTTTAATGTGACTCATAATCTTAGTCATGGTTATTATGAATACACTGTTCTTGGTAATTTCTGACACTGTAATAACTTCAATACTATTCTGACCTGCAGTTTTTTTGCAGATGAGCAAAATGCCATTCTATTGTTTCCTTAAAGTGAAGATTTGCGCTGTTTTTGCTTGTTCTGTAGTCCACTGTGGTCTGTGAAACTCGATAATGTTAAGTCTTCAACATTATTTATCTTCATTTGTGTTCAACACTTCAAAAAATCAAACATGTGGAAGGTGAATAAATTATGTTAGAATGTTCATTTTTGAGGCAAAATGATGTGGTTAGCACTTTCGGCTCACAGCAAGAAGGTTGCTGGTTCGAGTCCCGGCTGGTTCAGTTGGCATTTCTCTATGGGGTTTTTCATGTTCTCCCCGTGTTAGCGTGAGTTTCCTCTAAGTGCTCTAGTTTCCCCCATTCCAAAAACTAACGCTATAGGTGAATTAAATAAAATAAATTGGCTGTAGTGTATATGTGTAAATGAGTGTGTGTGTGTGCGGGTGTTTCCCAGTACTGGGTTGCAGCTGGAAGGGCATTCGCTGTGTAAAACATATGTTGGATAAGTTTGTGGTTCATTCCACTGTGGCAACCCCTAATGAATAAAGGGACTAAGCTGAAAAGAAAATGAATGAATGAATGAATGAATGAATAAATGTTCATTTTTAGGTGAGCTATTTCTTCCAGCTTTATCATTTTCTTTAACAAAAATAAAACAAATGCTAATTATTAGATTATTATTATCTGGTTTCCTTCACCATGCGTAGGTTATATGTAACATGCATTTGTTTGGAATGCTTGCAAACACAGGTATTTTTCCGATGCATTCACAGGTAGCAGGTTATAGTATAACAAAATGCATTTCAGCCCTTTTTTTATCAATCAAGGTGAAAGCATCCAAACCTTTTAGCTAAGCTGTCAGGATGTTGCTATGGAAACATATCCTATAATGAATTAGAGCTCTGGATGGAGCACAAAATAAGAGAGAATAAATGGACTTGTGTGTTTGTGTGTGTATGCGCGCGTGTGTGTGTGTCTTTGTCAGGCACAAGACCCTGGAGCTGTGGAACAACTGTCCAAAAACATCAGTCGAGTGGGACTCACCAACCTCACGCTCAACTACCTCAGAGTATGTCACATATACACACTATTTCTACACACCCTGTCTCTTACGGGTGGTCATTTATTTGTGTTGAACAATGGAGTGAGAATATTTTTTTGTTTGTGTGCAGTTGTGTGTGATTCTAGAGCCCATGCAGGAGCTCATGTCAAGGCATAAGACATATGGACTGAGTCCCCGAGACTGCCTGAAGACCTGCCTGTTTCACCAGTGGCAGAGGATGACCACGCCACCAGGTCTCACACACAGACACACACGCATATGCTGGGTTTACATAGACATGATCATTTTTATATTGCTCTCAGAAATAAACACACTGGGTGCCGTTTGAAAAGATGCACTTTAGGTACCAATATGTACATTTTAAAAAGGGAACACCGCAGAGACTATTTCAGATGAAGTTAAGTTTAATATTTAGTTGTAATTAATAATAATAATAATAAAAATTTATCACCTTAGAATTATAAGGTTCTATCTGTCATTTTTGTCAAAATTGAAAATTGACACATTCTTATTAAATGGCAACTTTATGGGATGTTTTTTTATATAAGTTGTTTACATTTTAAGACTTTTTATTTAAAAAAATAAAATAAAGATAGCATTGGTTTGCTATGTGGAATGCAAAAACTTTGAAGCTCAATATCTCAAAATGATTCAGAATGTGGATAGAACCCAAGGTGACAATTTTTAAAGTAATCATTTGATTTTTTTGAAGTAAAAATGAGTAATCATTTTGATTTCCCCAAAGACTAAAAATATATTTTTTTCTGCTTAGTTTTATTTCAATAAAACATTTATAATATATTTTAGACAATTTATACATTTTATTCGTTTTCGTTAATTAATATTTGTTTGCAGTTGTACTTATTTTTTTTTAAATGTTGTCTTGACATTGGCTGAAATGCAAAAGTTGTCTTTTTATTAATTTAATATTGCATTTAACATTTACTCAGTTAAGATTTACTAATAAAAATGTTTTATTAGTTTACACTCTTAATGATGCTAATGAGTAATCATTTTGATTTCCCCAAAGACTAAACATTTTTTTTTAAAAACACCCCAGAGACTGCTTTTTATCTTTATTTCAGTTTAAGTTTTTTTCACATTTTCCAGCTTAGTTTCATTTAATTAAAATGTTTAAAATATATATTAATCGAAACTTTTTAATAGTTTTTTTATTAATTTGTATTTGTTTGTTGTGCTTATTTTAGAAAAAAATGTTGCTTTGACATTGGCCGAAATACTAATAAGTTGTCTATTTGTTAATTTAATATTGCATTTAACATTTATTCAGTTAAGATTTACTAATGGAAATGTTTTATTGGTTTACACTTTTAATTATAAAGGCTCCTTCATGAGGTTTTGGCAGTGATGCTAGTAAGCAATCATTTTGATTTCCCCAAACATTAAAAATAGTAAAAAATGTAAGCGACAGCTTTTCATCTTTATTTCAGCTTAAGTTTTTATTTTATTCACATTTTCCTGATAAGTTTTAATTCATTAAAATGTTTATAATATATTTAATTGAAACATTTTAATAGTATTTATTAAATAATAATTTTGCATTTAACATTTATTCAGTTTAAATTTACTAATGAAAATGTTTTATTGGTTTTTGGCAGTGATGCTAATGAGTAATATTTTTTTTCCCTCAAAGATTAAAATTTTTTTAAAAAGGTAACACCTCAGAGACTGCTTTTTATCTTTATTTCAGTTAAAATCTTATCTTAAAGTCTTAACTTCCTATTTTATTTAAAAATTATTTAGATTTTTTTATAACATATTTTATATCATTCATAACATTTTTAATAGTTTTCATTATTTGTTTGTAGCTATTTTATTATAAATGTTGCCTTGGCATTAGCTGAAATGTCTATTTAACAAGTTTAGATTTAAATGAACATTTATTCAGTTTATTCATGAAATGGTTTGTTGGTTTACACTCTTAGTTATAAAGGCTCAACCATGATGTTTTTTTCAGTGATAATAAGTAATTGTTTTGATTTCCCTAATGTTCTAACAGTAAACTGCAACATTTTCTTTGAATTTAAAGAAGCCTATTTTGTGTAAGTTTAATAGACAGCAGATAAAGGTCCCTCATGAAATCCTATATGCTGATAAATAACCTGTATTTTTTGAGTGTACTTTCAGTTTTAGAGTACCGTAATAGCCTTCCTCCCACATTTTCATTAGATCTTGATTCGTGGCTCCTCTTAGCTTTGGTTCTCTCTTAAATACAGTGTGCCGCAGTAATGCCAGCATTGTTTAGCTACTCTTTCCCCCTAAGCGTTTAATTCCTTTCTGTTGTTCTGCTCTTTTAGAGCTACAAAATGTCATTAAATTTACAGTAGTTTGTTTCATACATGGTAAACATATTTCATATGCCTTATTAACATTTCAAAGTACTGAGCACAGGCTGTTAAGGGTTTTTCTGATCTGTGGTAATTAGTGAAAGCTTTGACCTTGTTTTGTTATTTATGTGTTATTTTACTGCTGGTTTTAAAAATAATAATACCTCCTGCTGTTCAGTGACAATAATTCCTTTACTCTAAACAGTTATTTTATTCTTCTTCTTCCTCAATTCTTTCTCTCTTTCTCATTCTTTTGCATTCTCATCATTATATGTTTGTTTCAGAATGCCTTTAGTGTCTTTTGACTGTTATTCATTTCTTCTTTTCAGTTGGACCCTCACCCAACTTCAAGACAGAAATATTTCCTTCTAATCCCAAAAAATGTATGTATGCCAATCTATGTGATTTTATCATTAGGTATATATGCATATGTACACTGCTATAAAAAACAAACAAGAAAAATCATCGGTTTATCTTTATTTTTATCGGTTTACACTTTACACTATGTAATTTTAAAATTTATTTTATAACTTTTATATAAAAAAAAGTATTATTTTTTAAGAGTCCTACAATGTCCTGCATTCAAAATGTAATCAACATTTTGCTCATTATGGGCTCTATTTTAATGATCTAGGCGCAAAGTCTAAAGCACATGGCACAAAAGCATTAAGGGCGTGTCCAAATACACTTTCGCTATTTTAAGGATGGAAAAATACGTTCTGTGCCCCAGCGCACGGTCTAACAGTGTTGTGTTTATTCTTCTAATGAGTTTTGGGTGTGTTTTGAGAATTATGTGCATTAAACCAATCAGAGTCTTCTCTCCCATTCTATTTAAGAGTCAGTTGTGTCACGCCATGGTGTAATTGCTATTTACATGGCGGAAAAACTGAACGCTTCACTAGCAAAAAAACTGTTGAACAGATCATCTGCAGAGAGGATAAAGAATGAGCTTTCTCTATTTGGCCTCTTTACTTTCTCTTTCAATTTCTCTTATTCAGAGAGTAAGGAAATGGGGTTGTACACTCGCTGAAGACATTTATTAACCTACATAATTAATTTCATTTGTTGAGCACAAAGATTTGTTTCAAAGCTATTTCTAAATTCAGTCAGTGAATTCAATTTCAAGCAAACTAATAAATGAGCAATAATAACGAAGTGTGGTAAAAACACTGAGTTATATCCAAACACACATGCTATGCCCCATATGGTCCAAAACCTGCCAGGCGGACAAATGTAAGCTTGTTCTTAATAAAACAAATAAAAACAATTACTCAAATAATAAATACTTCTGCTAATAATAATAACATTATACAAAAGCAAGTTGTCATGAATAAACTGAAAAAAGCCCCCCGACATGAAGAAGGCATGGAGGCAGTGGTTTTTATATTTATGTAAAAAATAATAATTTTTGTACCATTTTATATCTTTAATTATTTTTCTTTTTTTAAAGATATTTGCACATTGCTGCCTAACCTGTGTAAGCGTTTAGGTCGCTAACAGGTAACTAACACGCTCTGAGCTGGACTTTAGACCTGCTTTCAGCTGGTCTATTAAACAGTCTATTTTAGTTCCTCAAAATACTGTAGCATCGCACCAACAATGCACCTTAACACACCTTTTTTCTAGACAGGAACACCTATGAGTCTACAAAGTGGAGCAAATAGATTTGCTATTTTAACAATGTGGCAGAAAACAGAAAAAGTAAGGTTGCACTCATCTGAAAATACCAACACGTCGCGGCAAACACCTCATGCGCCTTATTGTGCCAGATGTAGGGCCCTATATATGACGAGTATTTACTTAAATAATGCATGACTGGTTTTCAGTAGATCTAACTGCTTAAAATACTGCTTGTAGTATGAGTAGTAAAAAATCAATACATATGATTCAATTTATGATCCACGTTTGTTTACGCTTTTGAATTGCATTATGGGGCTATAATCTTTCCTCTTTTAATCTTGAAAAGTTGGAAAAAGAGACTTATAGTAATGTTTTATTTTTATATATAGTTTAAAGTGATATATTGTTTGGTTTGGTGTTTTATATTACAGTACAAAACCTTGTAATAAACGTTGTTATATTACATATTTACATATTAACTAAATAGATTTTATTTTTCAAACTGTCAAAATGTCAATAAAAGTCATTTTGTTGTGTGAATGTGAGAGTGTATGAGTGTTTCCCAGTACTGTATTGCGGATGGAAGGGCATCTGCTGCGTAAAACATATGCCGGAATATTTGCTGGTTCATTTTGCTGTGGTGACCCCTGATGAATAAGGGACCAAGTCAAAGGAAAATGAATGAATGATTGAATGGAAAAGTAGACAGAGCAGAGATCAAGGTCCCATAATGAAATTTACATCTGTAAATAAACGGAAAACACAAAATCTGTTAATCTGTTAACAGTCATTTTTACAATGTACTGTACCTATGAATAAATGTAGTGTATATGCGCTGGTTTTTGTTCTAAGCTACAGTAGAAACAAAAAATAACTCATATTCAAGTGTCATGACAACAGCAAAGCAGTTTCATGTACTCAAAAAAGAAGCCTAAAATATAAAATGATCTCCACGCACGCACTGGCTTTCCCTCAGGAAATGCAAATCAGTTCCCCTCAGTAATTGTTAAAGAATATCATTAGAATATCATCTTGACCTTTGTTTATTCTTCTACCACTCTTACCATGCTGATTTCAATTGCATTGTGTTTTAAAACAGATATATAGTATGCAATGACTACTTACATTAGTCTTAAAAAGAAATAGTTAATATCTAAAATGAGAACTGCTCACTATTTAATCACCCTTCACTGGTTCTAAACCTTCATGATGTTTCTTTTTCTGTTGGACACAAAAAAGGAGATATTTAGAAGAAAAAAAAAACTTGTTTGTCCATTGTAGGGTAAAACAAATACTATGAAAGGAAATAGTTAATGGTTTCAAACATTTTTCAAAATATCTTATCTTGCGTTAAATGCTGTAGAAGAAAGAAACTCGAACAGGTTTAAAACAAGGGGATGGTGTGTAAATGATGACAAAATTTTTTTTGATTAAACTATCCCTTCACCCACTTTTTCAACTGTTTTGATATATTTTACACCACTGATGTAATGCAGTGTTGGTTGGATTTACTTTATACTGCTTTTGTGTTTGGATTGACAGCAGAGCAAGCCAAACCACCAGCAAAAAGACGGAGGAGGAGGAACTCAGCCGGCAGTGCATCCAATAGCAGCACAGGAAACAGCAAGAAGCGCAGCCCAGCCAATAATTTCAGCCTACCCTCACAGGTACATCACAGAAAACACCCCTCAGAAGCACACAGAATTCAGAAGCGCATACTAGCATTCTACTCTTTAATATTTCTGCCTTGGTAAGACTATTACCTTGGGAAGAATGTTAGTATACGATTCCTAATTCAGCATAAGGCTAGGTTCAGAATGTATATATGGCATACTACCATGACACTCTACTATTGCTGCAATATTACAATATATACTCCCTGGCCAAAATAAAATAATTTGTGAAATATTGAAAGAATTATGATTGGATCTTGATTACAGTGATAAAAATGGCAACATTCTTTTTAATATACCTGATAATGTGTAGCTTTTTATTACTGTCAAAAGATATACTCCAAGGTCATATTTCAGAATGGCATTGTAAATTCATCTCTTATTTTAAATATAATTTTTTAATGTGTTTTTTAAAGAAATAAAAACTACATACGTTGCCTAAGTTAGGGAGAAAATCATTTGTACCAAACATATAACATATTATAAAGATATAATAGACACAGATTGCTTAAATATAAACAGTGACTGTTGGTCATTGTCTACTATGTATGTATACTGTTTTTTTACAGTATGCTAATTTTCTGTATGCCCAAAATATTCAGCTCAACATTTCAAACAGGTAATGTCTACAGTGGCCGAGAAAGCTTAACGTGCTGCAGTTTAAGAAAATTACAAAAAACGGCAGGAAATTGAAAAAAGATCTTCATCTGTTTGACAGCACACGTGCTGCAAATCCTCACCTGTGTTGTGGGAAAATGCAGTGCGTTTTATTAATTTGTTTGTGTTGTGAGAAAATGAAGTGCAGTTTAATAATTTGTTTGCGTTATGAGAAAATGCAGTGCGTTTTATTAATTAGTTTGCGTTATGAGAAAATGCAGTGCGTTTTATTAATTAGTTTGCGTTTTGAGTAAATGCAGCGTGTTTTAATAATTTCTTTGCGTTATGAGAAAATGCAGTGTGTTTTATTAATTTGTTTGCATTGTGTGAAAATGCAGCGTGTTTTATTAATTTGTTCGCGTTGAGAAAAAGTGCAGAGTGTTTTGTTAATTTGTTTGCATTGTGAGAAAATGCAGTGCGTTTTATTTATTTGTTTGTGTTGTGAGAAAATTCTGTGCGTTTTTTTATTTGTTTGTGTTGTGAGAAAATGTAGTGCATTTTATTTATTTGTTTGTGTTGTGAGAAAATGCAGTGTGTTTTATCAATTTGTTTGCGTTATGAGAAAATGCAGTCCGTTTTATTTATCTGTTTGTGTTGTGAGAAAATGCAGCGTTTTATTAATTTGTTTCCGTTTTAACAAAATGCAGCGCGTTTTATTAATTTATTTATGTTATGACAAAATGCAGTGCGTTTTATTTATTTGTTTGTGTTTTGAGAAAATGCAGCATGTTTTATTAATTTGTTTCCGTTTTGACAAAATGCAGTGCGTTTTATTAATGTATTTCCGTTATGACAAAATGCAGTGCGTTTTATTAACTTATTTCCGTTTTGACAAAATGCAGCGTGTTTTATTAATTTATTTCCGTTATGACAAAATGCAGTGCGTTTTAATAATTTGTTTGCGCTGTTTGAAAATGTAGCACATTATTTTTATATTGTTTTGGTTGTGAGAAAATGCAGCACGTTTTTTTTTTTTCTCTTTTGACAAAATGCAGCGTGTTTTATTAATTTGTTTGTGTTGTGAGGATTTGCAGCGTTTGTGTTGTCAAATGGATGAAGATCTTTTCTTAATTTGCTGGTGTTTTTTGTAATTGCATGTGTGACACCGTAAAATCACTGTTTAAAACCCCCATAAAAATAAGAGCAGCATACATTTTAAGAAGAGCATGTTAAAAAATGTACAATGATATTTTTTCATTAAAATATTTATTTCTACAGAAATGTATTGAAACAAAAAAAAAATAATAAAGGAATTGTGGCATTAATCTATATTTTGCTATTTATTATTAATCAGTATCAAATGCTCAGTTTGAGATGCTTTAAGAACTGACATATAATCAATTCAAATAAGTTTTAAATGCCAAAAACATTAATGGATTTCTTGAATTACTTGATCTTTCCATTTACAGCGTTTAATAGATGCAGCAGCATTTCTTCATTACATTACCAAATGTTAAGACAGTTTTAGATGAAAAAAAAAAAAAGTAAGCTAAATGCAATAGTAGTAAATATAATACCTGGATTCATTTGAGTAATTAGAACTCATGTGACATCACTTTACAATTAATATATGCATGCACATTATGTAATTGTTTTCATAAAATCACATTTTTTATGTCATTTATACAGATCTTTTTTTCCCGTGTTCTTTAAAATGCACTTTAGACCCCAAAACACCATTCTTATGTAAATGATTGTGCTTTAATTGGAAACTATGTCGTGCACTTCCTGTAACGTATTCGATTCTGAACATAGTCGGTTAAATACACACTTGCAGAGAAGCAGTGGTTTACACTGAAAAGATCATATAGAAGAGATATACTATGTTAAAATTCAAATACAGTGGATGTGTGGATGTCTGTACACGTATGTTTGTGTGTATAAGCGTGTGTGTGTGTGTGTAAAGCAATAACAATAATAGAGAGAGAGAGGACAGAGAGAGAGAGAGCAGCTTAAGCAAATTAACCCATTTTATTTTTTTCCACATTGTAACAGTTTTATGCCATGTGTTATTCATTTAAACACTGTTTGTATTGTTTCTACTAAGTAACAATCAGTTTCCAGTGTGCTTGTAATTTGTAATGTTACACAATTTTTTAAATATATAGTCATTTGTGTGCTCTGAGTAATTTGTTTGTAATTGAGACTAATTAGCCGTAATTGATTTGATGATAATTAGTATTGTCCGTCTCTGGTCCCCAGCCTAAACGTGTCGCCGGGGAAACGAGGGGTGGCGGGTGGCTGGAGGCGGAGCTTAGGTAGGTGAGTGACACATGCAGACAGTTATCACGCAGCATGTGCTGTTTTAACGAGCTACTTAGCAATGCAAATTTGCTTAATTAGCACATATGTTGTTATTTAGGTGTTCTCTATCTGAAAAAAAAAATCTAATTAAAGACCATAGAGCTAGTATCTGGAGACAAGTTTGTGTGCATGTGTGTGTATGCGTATGGCTGCGTATTTAACAAAGATTAGCTTTCTTTTATATACGGCTATGAAAAAAAGACATAATTGATAATGGAATCATTGTTTTATGTTTTATTAAAATGTTAATAATGTTTTTATTCTATTATGGATGTGATGAGTTTTTTTCAAAATTTTAAATGAAAGTATTGTCAGTTTTTGGATTGCATTTCTTAACCCCTAATGTTAACACTTAATGCTTTTTTTTTTTTTTAAACACATCCCATAATTTCTAATATATCAACCTCTACCAAATGGTAGATATGTCGGTTTATGGTAAAAGTGCCAGAATAATATACTATAAAAAAATATGAAAAATATGAAGTGTAAGACCAATTTATAAAAAAAAATGTCCCGTGCATAATCCATTCATTCGATAATGCTTTTTATTCTGGAAAATCAAGCTCAAGAAAAACAGTCAATATTTTGTTTTACTGTTTATTACAAAAAATAAAAAATAAACTGTAATCCTGTTTATAACTTAAAATTAAGAATAAAAAAAAACACAAAACAAAAATGAAATAACAAAAACTATTCAAAAAACATTCAATGTGTAGACGTGCACGAGATGGAGATGCCCCTTGTTTTACACTGATTGGTCAATAGCTAAAAGGCTGTAGGACTTAAAACAAACTTCGCTTATCAACTCATGCATAAAACAGGTACATATACACCTATCAATTACTCGCATATACACCTATACTATTGGATGTACAAAACAATATAAATGATATATATATATATATATATATATATATATATATATATATATATATATATATATATATATATATGCATGCAAACACTCAGATACACACACACATATACACTCGCATGTACCTATATACTCGATCTATGCATATGCGCCCTAAAACTCCCACATATGAATATAAACTCGATATTTAAATTATTAATTTATTTAAATCCTACAGCGCCTCATAGTTATTGACCAATCGGCAGAAAAAGGTGCGTTTTATGCACGCCCACACGTTGAAATCTTGTTTTTTTGTTTTTTTTTGGTGTTTGTTTTTTTGATCAAACTAATAAAATAGTTTTTTTACTCATTATTTAGTTTTTGTTTTGTGTTTGTTTTAATTCTCCGTTTTCAGCTAAAAACAGGAGAACAGATAAGCTTTTTTGTGCTTAGAATAAACTGAAAAATGAAATATTGACTGTTTTTCTGGTGTTTTCTTTCCTAGAATAAATGAAATGATTGTTTGAACTGAAGATACACGGACCAAAGTCATAATCAAAATTAAACAGTTTTAAATACTAAATCATCTCTAATTTTTGAAGTATACCATGAAATATTTTAGATTCTCATTTAACATGCTTCATGCCTCTTTGTTTTTTTTACAAATAACCAAAATCAAGTGTAGTAGTGCAACAGGATTATGTCTGTTGGATTTTTTGGTAAACTAACAATGCTGTGTTGTGTAAACCATTATTTAAATTAGTCAACACATAGTCAACCGTTTGGTAGAGCAGTTAAAATAATGACAGTTAAAGTCATTCAAATAATAACTGTTTTAAATAATGGTTTACACACAGCATTGTTGGTTTAAAAGAAGCAAACAAACATAATCCTGTTGAACTACTACACTTGATTTTGTCTTTATTGTAAAAACAAAAACAAAACAAAACAAGAAAGCTTATTAAATGAGAATCTGAAATATTTTATGGCATACTTAAAAAGGTGATTTAGTGTTCAAAATGTTTTATTTGTGATTTATGTTTTTAAATAAATTGGTCTTACACTTCATATTTTTTTTGGTTTTTCATAGTATAGACCATTTTGAGGAATATAAACAAAAGCAATGGCCCCAACGTATTCCTTTTTACATTTTTAAACTTCAAAAGCTTCTGAGAGTCCAAAGAGAGCCACATATTAACAAGTAATGTTATGATAGCTGCTTTAACATTAAGTTATGAATGAATTGCCTCATGTTACAGTTATGAAATAACTTGTTTGATAACAAGCAGGAAATGTTCATGAGCCAATGACATCACCACATTGAAATGGTCTATATGTATTAAGCCCAGTTCTTAACCCAGGACCATAAATCAACATATCAAGGTTGATATTTAAAAAATTAGGGAATGTGTTGAAAAAAAAATTAATTAAATGTGTTTAATTCGGAATTAAGAAATGCAATCCAAACATTATTTTCTTGGTGGGGTAGTTAAAGTTTTAAAACAGTCAAAACATGCTCAACCATTTGGTAGAGCAGGCAGGCTTAGGGTTAAGAGAAATTTAGTTCAGGTCAGATTAACACATTTCTGTGTTTTTTTGATTGAAAATCATAATTATTACAACAAATATTGAATTATTAATGCTTGTAATGTGAAAAAGACGTCTATTGTGTTGTCTAAACTAAAAGATACATGTCTGAAAACACAGCGGCTTTCTATATTTTTCAAAAAATAAAATAATAATATTAATAAGATGAAGAAAATGCATCGCACCATTGTAGAAGAAAAGAATACCAATATCTATTCTAAATCCAGATATTCTTCAAGTGATCTTATAATTTTTTCATAGCTCTGTGTAAAGATATTCATTATCATACACATATTTTAAACAGTTTCTTCTGTATGCTTGCATTAGCTGTAGAATTCTCGAGAATAACAGCCATAAATGATTCTGCTTGTGTCCTTGTTCTCTCTCTTTCTACACCCCCGCCAATCTCTCTCTCTCTCTTTCTCGACCCCCTGTGTCTCTGTTTACATCAACTCTCTCTCTCTCTCGCTCTCTCTCTTTCTCCTTCTCTCTGTCTGTATGTTGCTGTAGGATGTGATGGTGGTAGGGGAGCCCTCTCTAATGGGAGGGGAGTTGGGTGACGTGGACGAGCGTTTGATCACACGCCTAGAGAACGAACAATATGACCCTGTCAACGGTCTCCATGACGACGGTCTCCATGACTACACCAACTCACCCACACTCGGAAACGGTGGCTCCTGGAACGGTCAGCACCCTAGCAACCAGGACAGTAAGCCTGATACCATGGCAACGCAGCAGCTGGAGTAATGTGATCTGACAGTGGGTTGCTATGGCAACGGTTCTGCCAAGGGATGGGGGTATTTTCAACTGTAGAGGAAAAGCTGCTGGAGAGAAGGTGTGTGTGTGAGTGTGTGTGAGTGTGCATGCTTGCGTTTATGTTGGTGTGACATGTTTTTCCATACTTGAGACATACAGCTTCAACCATTTACAACCCAAATTCTGAAAAGGTGATCGATTTTGTCAAATGCAGTGAAATGGAGAAACTGACTTGTTCATTCTTTTTAACCTGAAAAGATTTCCTCAATGTTTTCTCTGACAAATGTAAACGTATTTTGTTGATATATAGCAAAATTTGATTTTAATGGCTGCAAAAATGTTGGCAAAATATTAGAGAAAAGGTTATAGCATACGCAAATGAACAGTCAATGATAAACTAGAGACCTGTTAATTCATGATGGTTTATGTTTGGGTATAGACCGTTTTGAGAGATGTAAACAAAAACAAGGGTCCCAACGTATTTACTGTTCTACAGTTTTAATTTCTAGAGCTTCTGAGAGTCCAAAGAAAGCCACATATTGATAAACAATGTTATGATAGCTGCTTTAACATTAAGTTATAATTGAACTGCCTCTTGTTACAGTTATGAAAGAGTTTGATCACAAGCAGGATATGTTCATGAGCCAATGACATCACCAAAAAATCCCATTCAATTACATTCACTTAGTAAAAGCACCGTCGCTTAACACAGTCTGCCACTGCATCAAGACATCCTTAAAGAAATGTACGTAAATCTTTGTTATTCAAAGTGAAAGCTATTGGTCAGTTCTGTGCTGTGTTCTGCAGGCCAGAGCTCGTATATATACATGGGCAGGTATAAGATACTGAGGGTATGATAACCTTGGATAAAAATATCACAGTGTTTGACGGTATTGTGATTACTGCTCTGAAATATATTCTTTTTAAATGTCTAGGTAAAGATATTTTGGAGCAGCATTTCAGGCTAAATAATTCAAATGAATCATTAGCCCCTTTCACACATACAGACCTTTCCGGAAAATCACTGGCAATTTTCCGGAAAGGGATTATGTGTGAACAGGCCCTTTTTAAAAATACCGGGAATTTTTTTCTAGGAATTTCCTGGAAAGAGAAGTTGTAACATTGCCAGAATGCTGTGCTGTGTGAACGCAGAAGAAAGATTGCCGGAAAGAGCACGGTCATGATTAGAACGCACTGACGTGAGACGCTTACTCCAGCCAATCAGAACATTTATACGCATTCCCGTCTGCGCTGTTTATGAAAATAAAAGCCAGATAACGTTTCAATGGTCTTTCTTAATGCCAACTGTGGAAAAGATTATCGATAAAAGTCTTATAAGCCGCTGTTTGTTTACCTTCAAGCTCTGCTTCAGTTGCTTGATGCGTGTGCACGTGAAGCAGGCGGTGAGCGCCAGCACACACACATATTATGCACCATCAACCATCAACAAAAGCCCGACCCCTTCTCTGTTTACAAATACAAGCGCAGCCGTTTAGAGCTCATTTCTGGTTGATGATGTCAGAATTTACCGGTATTTTGGTACGGATATGTGAATGGTCTTTTTCAGAAAAATTCCAGAGCATTTTTGCCCATGTGAATAGCATTTTTTAAAATTTACCGGCAATGTTGTTCCGGTAATTTTCCGGAATTTTACCGTTATCACTGTTTGAAAGGGGCTATTGACTTCTGCTGTCTCCATTTGTATCAAAAACACAGATTTCATTGCAATTTAAAATTGCGTCTTTGGATATCTTTTCTGCTAGAGATACTGGTGTCCTAAAAACAACACAAAAAAACATAAATACATTTTTTACATATACTATAGGAATGGTATAGCAGAAAATGTTGGCGGATTTAAAACCTTGACTTTTTCAAACCCTACTATACCTTGAAAATGGTTATCATCCCATGCCTACTCATATCAGAGTCGTAACAGAGTGGACATGATAAGTCCACATTTCAACTTGTTTCTGAGGAAAAAAAACAGACGATGAGTTCTCAAACACTAAACACAGCATCCTGACTTTAATGAGTGACAGATGAAAAAATCAAACGTCTGTCATGGTATGAAGAGCGGCAGAGCATTGGCATGGGCAACTGTGCCACAGTAATATTGAAATTGAGGCATATGTTGGAATAGCACAGAGAGCCAAAAAAGGGATAGTTCACACATAAATTAATTTACTCACCGAACCTTTTTTCTTTAGGACACTTTCAGAAATAATGAGACATAATCTGTCACTGGGGCGGTACCTTTTTAAAAGGTACATTTTTGTTTCTAACTGGTCCTTATAAGGTACATATTAATACCTAAAACCACAAATGTGTACCTCGAAGTAACTTAGAGGTACAAAATTTAACCTTTAAAATACAAAAGTCTACCCTGGAGGTACTAATGTTCACCAGTATGGTACAAAAAATATTTTGTACCATTATTTTTGAGAGTTTAGAAGATTTTTAACCAAATGTATGGTCCAAATTGATTCATATAATGGCAGTCAATGGTTACCTTTTTTTTTAGATTAAAAATAAACACATACAAACAGGTCCAAATTAATAAGCATGGCTCCTGATGACAAAACTAAGGTCTTACGAAATCAAACAATCAGTTATGTACAATATTATTAGCTTCCAGAGCCTGAGCAAACAGTGCAGTGCAATGATTTAGACTTGTTTGTATTAGTTTATTTTTAATCAAAAAATTGGATGACCATTGACTTGGCATTAAACAAAGCACCGAGGACCACAGATTCAGCTAAAAATCTTCTTTAATTTTTTCCTGAAGCAAAAAGTCACCTACATCTTGGATGAGTTCATTTATGTAAATTTGTTTAAATTACCTGGTAATTTTTTTTTTTTTGCGGTAACAATGCCTTTTAAGATTAATTTTTTTATCGATTTGTGCTTGGGCAACATGAAGGAATTAAGGTAATTTATTAGTTTTTTACACATTTAAGTGGATTGAACTTTAAAAAAATTCACTCGATCCAAAAAACTTAAGAACTGTGTTGTTTCAGCTTATTTTTAGATCAGTTGAACAAACAGCAAATGTCATTTTGAGAGTTCAGGTCTCAGTTTTCTGCCTGTGATTGACACCATGTGACACCATGTTAAACTTGTCCCCTCTGTCCCAAATTACTTGGAGTGTGTTGCAGCCATCTTTAAACAAGGTTAAACACAGGTTAACGAGAATTAACAGGTCAAAATCGTATTTATTTTGTTTCATTTTACAAAATATCCCAGCTATTTCAGAGTTGATGTTGTAGTTTAAGTATTCAGAAAGAAAGAAAAAAGCCTAAAAACAAACACTGCAAGCCTTGTAAATACACAGATCTATCAGTTCATTTCATATCTGAATTTTTCAGCCCTTTTTTAAAGCTTGGTGGATGTCTCGGCTTCATTCTGTACCGTACTGTTTGGTTTCCCTACAACTTAATGAAAAAAAGGTCCCATTGTGAACGCTATTGCGTAAACGCAGATATCTTTATTGCTGTAAAGTTTAATGCATAATGTAAAACACATGCAGATTTGTGCTGTTAGTTGTGTATTTTATGTATTGTTTTCAATAATTTGCATTAATAAAATGTGTTTGGTTATGATATAACATCTGTTTTGTTATTAAAATTATGGGAAACATTTAAATAATAATTAAGGGGAAACTTTTTATTACTGTAACAGAAAAAAATCTGACTTATATCAAAGACTTCTGCTTAACTAGGATGGGTCATTTTCAACAGATGCTGAGTGGGGTGGGGTTTTATTTTTTGCTCCTCCTCTAATTTTCCCTCACAGCAAACTAACGGTAAGAGCGGCATGAAACTGACATCATCAGATGGACTGCAGAGTAGAAAAAGTTGGCCAAAATGTTTCTAAATATGCTAGATGCCATGTTGTTGATGTGCAGCTCAATAAAATATATCTGTTAAATGTTAAATATATTCAATTTTCAAATATTTTAAATGATAAATGTATATATTTATTTATTAATCTAATTAACAATTTAGTTAAATAATTTAATATAAAATTTTCAATACAATTAATTAATTCATTCATTTCGGCTTAGTCTCTTTTTTAATCTGGGGTGGCCACAGCGGAATGAACCACCAACTTATCCATATGTTTTACACAGCAGATTCCCTTCCAGCTGCAACCCATCATTGGGAAACATCCATACACACACATTCACAAACATACACTACGGTCAATTTAGCTTACCCGATTCACCTTTAGCACATGTCTTTGGACTTGTGGGGGAAACCAGAGGAAACCCACGCAAACACGGGGAGAACATACAAACTCCTCACAAAAACGCCAACTGACCCAGCCGGGGCTCAAACCAGCGAGCTTCTTGCTGTGAGACAATCGTGCTACCCACTGTGCAGCCCAGTACAATTCACAGCATATAAAAACATGAATTTGTAGAAAAGGTTAATATGTTATGTATATCTTTTAAAAATGCATTAAATTTTCTAACATTTTTGTTTGTATTAAATATATACATATATATTTGTATTGCTTTAAATGAACCTGATTGTCAAATAAACCTTTAAAATGTGCTTAAACTGTTAAAATGAGGATGTAAATTAATAGACACAATTATTTAGCAAAATTATTTATTTTTTAATTATTTATTTATTATTTAACTACATAATAAAAATGGGGTTTACACTCCTAAAGCACAGCAACCCAATATTGGGAAATAAAACTTTGAATCTATTTCCCCCTCTAGTGGTCAAACGTGGTACGTGTGGATCGCAGTACACTGTATATTTGTGTGTGTGTGTGTGTGTGTACATATATATATATATATATATATATATATATATATATATATATATATATATATATATATATATATATATATATATATATATTAATATCAGTGATATTCAAATGTTCAAATATTTGATGATTAGGACAAATAAAGACTGTATTAAAGAAACAAAATAAATAAAATGGATTAACATTAGGCCAATATAATATTTATAATGATGAAAATATATTACCGAAAGAGTCAAATAAAAACAGCTGAGATTAAATAAATTACAAACTTCATTAAATCATACACATAAGTAAGAAATAATGAGTAATATAATTATTTAATTAAATACAAATGAATGAGTAAATATATATAAAAGCACTTTCGCCTCACACCAAGAAGGTCGCTGGTTCAAGTCTCGGCTGGGTCAGTTGGCTTTGCTGTGTGGAGTTTGCATGTTCTTCCCGTGTTCGCGTGGGTTTTCTCCGGGTTCTCTGGTTTCTCCCACAAGTCCAAAGACGTGGTACAGGTGAATAGGCTAAACTGTCCGAAATATATATGTGTGAATGAGTGTGTATGGTTGTTTCCCAGTGATGAGTTGCAGCTAGAAGGGCATCCCTAAAACATATGCTGGATAAGTTGGCGGTTCATTCCGCTGTAGTAAATATATTGTATTAGGATGAGACTAAAAAAAAACCTTCTTCGTTCATGAACTCTAACGTTACCAGTAGCATTGTGGGAATTGTAGTCATGTGTAGTGACGTACGCGTGACGCCTGAATGTTGTGTCTGTGGGGAAGATGGCGGACTCGGTAGCGGCTGGGCTCGGGGACGAAAACGAGACTGAAAATGAGGACAAGGAGAGGGAGAAGCGACTCTTTAGTGGCGTCAAAAAGATGGAGAAACAAGCCGCTGCTTCAGACGTCACAGAAACGCTGGGATTTTACGAGAGGAAGGCGAAATGCAAAGACAGAAAGACCAATGTGTCAGGTAAGAGTGACAGCGGCTCTGAGCTCTCAAACCCACACACTGTTTATCAGCCTCGTGAGTTGTTTACATAGCGTGTATGGGCAACATAATAAGTACGTTAAGGATTTCATTGTGCGATTTAAACGTTACAAGAAGCCAACTAATGTCTCGTTAAGCAGCTTATTTCAATGCTTGTTTTGACACAGACACGCATAAAGCTCAAGGCATCAATAACGTTATACTGTCTGAAGCATCATCAGCCTCCGGAGCGTATTTACCTTTAACGAGATCAGATAGTTTGGCATCTGTGGCTTTATTTAAGGTAATGTAAATACCAGTGTGGCTCATGTAACATTCAGCCGCTATATTGCGACTAACTTTAGAAGCATGAGGATCAAGACAGCTGATCAGGTGTAAAGTAAAAGATGTAAATTGAGATCTAAGCTCAGCTTCTTCCGCCGAGCTTTTTGCATTTACTTTAGAATTGAGTTAAAGTTTGTTTTATGTTCACCTATTCAGAATTTCTTAATAATATAATTTCAGAAAATTATTATTTTCAAAATCTAAATAGTGAAATCACAATAGCAGCCAGTGATTATGAAAGTACCACATTGTTCACAGTCAAATAAATAGTGCCTAGTGCAGACATTGAGGTAATGATGCTGCAAGTGTTAAGGTTAAAGCTGGTGTAGCGCCATAGATGTGTTTACTCAGGGTTGCTTAGGAACAGTAATTCTATTTGCATTATGTAATGCAATAATATGTACATTTAGAAATACAATAAAACGTTGATTTAAATTTAAAATCCGTAATTACATGTAAATAATCACTGATATGTTAATGAGGTAAGTACACACTAAAAATAACATTTATAGATCCCTTTAAAGCAGGGGTGACCAAACTTTTTCTTACGAAGAGTCAAAAATCCAAACTTGATTAAGGCTTGTAGGCCAAAGGTAAACATATTTGCCATGGCTAATTTCTTAATTTATTTTAATAATGTTTAAAAATAACTAGAAACCATTGCTATATGTTAACTAATATTTTTTAAAAACATTTTATAATAAAACAAAACAATCAAATGTATAACAGAATTACACTAGTTTTTACCTTGATTTGCTCACCGATGTCTTCTGCATTGTCCTCTATTCTTTGAGTGACAGTATTTACATTTTTAAAAATCTGATTCGTTAACAACATTTAATTGAAACATTTAATTTGAGTTAGTTTTTTTTGTAGTTTAGGAATAAAATACAAAAAAGGTTATGTCAAATTAGAAATTATAGTCTCTTTGCTAAATGCATTTGCCACCATCTCCATAATTCTCACTCTCCCCTCAGATGGGATGGTGAACCAAATTAAAGGTTACATTGGGCCAACTTTAGCCCGTGGACCCTACTTTGGGCATCTCTGCTTTAAAAGGGACAGTATACTCCAAAATAAAAAATTTACTCCTCTCAACAAGTGTTTTCAAACCTTTATGAGTTTCTGTATTCTGTTGAATACTAATAAATATACGTTTGGGAAACCTAAAATTTAGATAAGATTAGATTAGATTCAATATTATTGTCATTACACCTGTACAAGTACAAGGCAACGAAATGCAGTTTAGGTCTAACCAGGAGTCTAATAGCAGCAAGTGCAGGATATAAAGTGCAATTATAGAAAACCTGTGGGTAATATTTACAGATGGATGTACTATAAACATTTTATACAGGTTGTATTAGCTATGAACAGACATTAGCAATAGATAAATATATGTACAGATTGCTATTAATAATCAGAAGATTGCCAATAGATGTGAAAATAATTACAAATGTATATGTACAGTGGGTATGTACAATTTAAAATTAATTGAATAATATGAAAACGTAGCTTACTTCTGAATATCTTTTTTTATGTGTTCAACAGAAGAAAGAAAATCAAACTGGTTTCCAATATATAAAGAATGAGTAAACGATGACAGAATTTTTAGCTTTTTGTAAACTATCCTTTTAGCTATGTCTACTTCCATTAATAATAGTTCATTTAATCAGTTGATTAATGTTATTAGGTAGCAGTTTAATACACTTAATATGAATTGGAATTTTTTATTTAATCCACATATAAGATTTTAAGATCTGAAAATATTCAATAACAAAGAACTGCTACTTGTATTCCTAAAATAAAATGATCTTTAGTGCTTATAGTTATTATTATTGAACAGACCCTGCAAATATTCACAAGACAGAACAGACGATGGGACTGTGGTAAACCCTACAGTAATTTAGTGTGAGTATTTTATTATGTGAGGTTACGCAAAGATAATGCTACTAAAATTACAGTAGCTTTTGCTTTACACAAAACAGATGCAAACTTTTCCAGACTATGGTTGATGAGGGAACTACAGTGATAATGAAAACCTAATAACTATTTTTTTAGTTTGTATATATATTATGTAATAGATTGTTAAATGATTAAAATAACTTAATCTTCAAATCTGTATTTTACATGACATACGTTTGAACAGTTAGAACACAGAACATTTCATGACCTACATCAGAAAATCTAACTTATGACTTGTTAAACTATTTCAAGTAATAAATTAATCTTCTTATAAAAGATTTTGGTAACACTTTAGAACAATGGTCCATTAGTTCATGTTAGTTGATGTATTTACTGAAATGAAATATGTATAATTTTGTAAAGCATCAATTAATTGTAGTTCAATAGTAAATATATTAATTAATCATCCATTATTGTAAAGTGTTTCCATTATTTTACATAAAATAAGTTTGTTAAACACCTTCATACCTGAATTATGTTTCAAGTTTCAAAAAAAATGTAAAAGTATGCTTACACAGTTCTTGAGGCTCTTATAAATGGGACCAAATTTTAATAATAAAAATTCATCACCCTTATCACAATATATAATGCAATACTTTCTCATACCCATTTGTACACAGCACATTATAACTTGTAATTCATAACAAATCTGTACAACTCAACATCCAGAGCTTTGTGACTAATTGCATCTCTGTTTAATTTATACTTTAAATATAAATATATATCATTTTCTTTTCGGCTTAGTCCCTTTATTAATCCGGGGTCGCCACAGCAGAATGAACCGCCAACTTATCCAGCACGTTTTTACGCAGCAGATGCCCTTCCAGCTGCAACCCATCTCTGGGAAACATCCACACACACTCATTCACACACATACACTACGGACAATTTAGCCTACCCAATTCACCTGTACCACATGTCTTTGCGACGTGTCTGAAGAGCGAGGAGGGATCTGGGCCTGAGAAGAGTGTGCGACTTATTTGAAGACTGGAAGGGAGCGATTTCCGGGAGATTATCACTCGTTTGCGGACATTATGAGTCCCGAAAATGCATAGAGATTTATTTATGCATAGAGATTTATTTATTTATTTATTTTTCTTATTTTTTTTTTTGTCCATTTCAATGGACATCCGGTCAATTAATTAAATGTTTAAAACAAACTTCAATCTTCATATTCCTCATCACTCCACATAATGTTAACAACTTAGATATTTCCATCTAAAATATGCTCAAGAGCTTCAAGATCTGTGTATTCTGCACAATAAATTGTTTCAGTAATGAATTGGTACATCAATATAGTTTTTTTAAAAATAAAGTTCAATCATCATTACTGGAGATTTGATTTCAGTAACAGATCTTGAACCCAGTGTACATTTTAATGGACAGACATATTTGAATAAAATCCTGATCTAAAGCTTGCAATGTTACCAAAGAAGTAACAGAAAAGTAACAGAACCATTGAGCTAGTTAGAACACAGAACTTTTTATGACCCACTTCAGAAAATTGAACTTGTTATTCATTGTTAAATTATTTCAATATTACATTAATCATCACATAAATATTTTTCCATCAAATGTTTGTTTAAAAAGCAAAAAAAGGTATCAAGAACACTGAGTTAGAACACGATCGCAAGAGACCAAAGTTCAACCTCATCAACCTTTTAAATGGACAAAAAATGTAGCGGAGAGTTTTCTCTGTTTTCCCTTTTGCCAAAGGTCTTGTTGTCAAATGCTTTTATAGGCTTTTAGTGTCATGAGCTCTGATAATAAAATAAAAGATTTGCTACTTATGGATGTTTATTGAATGATGCATGATTTGAAGCATTTTGTTATACAACTCCAATACAGGGCACTTACACGCACAGGAGATGTTGTTTTCTCTCTTTCCCTCTCACTCTTTCGCTCCACACTGATTGTTTGTTTTCCCTTTCACTGTGTTCATCCTCTAGTTTATCCTTCTCTGTTACTGTTAAAAATAGAAAGGACTGTTTGTTAAGCACAAAACACATTTGCAGTGTGAGCTGTTCAACTCGGGACACTTTCTTGCTCTTATCACCACACGTTTGGCCTTAGGTCAACTCAAACATGCTCTGAAAAAGACTAGGACTTTCTGTCCGATGAACAGAACATTTGTCACTGCTCTACTCTGTTGTAAATCAAGTGCATTACCGCAACTATTACAGATGAAGACAAAAGTATTAGTATAGAACACTCAAAAAGACCTTTTGCTGTTTTGTTCAACCATACTCATTTAAAACAAGCTGAAACAACACTAATGTTGTGTTATTGTTAATATTGTTTTTTATGTTTTATGTTAAACTTAAAACTTAAATTTGTAAAAGCTAATAATTTAACTTAATTCCTTCATGTTTTTTCAACACAAATAGATTTTTTTTTAACCCAGCAGTTTTTGCAGTGAATAAAATGTTGTTGTTTTTTTTAAAGATTTTCCAAGTGATGATTAACAGGGCAAGAACATTTCCTATTATATTTAACTTTTAGGATTTTTATTTATTTTAGTCTGGATGGAATTACCCATTAAGTTAAAACAGATCTCGCAAAAGTTTTCCTTAATTTCATAATTTAAAGTTAGAAAAAAATAATAAATGGCAGTATATCAAAGAATATTGCAATATATTTGAAATCACAATACCTTTGTAAAGTGATAAAAGTATCTTGATAATTATCATATCATGTCAGCGCTAATAGCCTAGTGGATAAGTGCGCCGACCATAGACTGTAAAAGATATGGACGTAGTATCCATGACGTCACCCATAGGTTTCTAAAGAGCGCAAATGAACCATCGTGGCCAACCGTCGCCATTTTGTTCTGGCGTCATCGCACCCTCCGGGGTGACCAAATAAGGGCAAAAAGGTGGAACGTCAGTGGAGCTACAAATGCCTGCTAGCATTTTGCTTAGACAGGCTTTTCTTTGGGAGAAATGCTTAATACTTTATTACCTGCATATTGTTTGTGTTCTGACCACATGTGCTTGCTTGTATACTATAACTAAAGTGTTTAGACATTTAAAAACACTGTTGTAATACATTGAAGTACTATATATATAAACCTTAAATAAGGCTATTTCATCTCAGCATAACACTGTATGACAACGTTTCATAGCCTACAGCTAATCAATCTGTCAGATTCTGGATTGCATTTAATTTCTAAAGAAAATTATAAATGATAAATGATCGTAAATCATGTTTTAAAAACAAATATGGGATATAAGTATATCATTTCACTCACCTGGGGAATGGAGGCAACTTGAATGGTTTGTGAACACAATTAAGTGCACACAGCATGCCATATTATCTGATAATTTTAGGAAATAATTCTAAAAGGCAATTGACTGTGTAAAGCCACATAAAACAAAACAAAAATACGATGTATATGTCGAGTTCAGCGGCTAATCAGCCGGAATCAGCTGAGGTGACAAGACAGCGAGCAGCGAGACCTAGCTGTTACTCAAGTGGCCACACCCTTAATTATGCAGACTTAATAAAATTTAATAAGAATGAAATGGATGAGTTATAAAAAAATTCACCCCCTCACAGTTGTCATGAAGGGTAATAGCTATATGCACCAAAACCATCTTTTGTACCAGGCTGTAAACATGTTTTTATCAGCTGTAAAATTGGCCAATTTACCATTGCAGACAGTGAACATCTGGAATGAATTGCAGTATCAGTTCCCTCTGTATTGGCTTCATGAGGGAGAGCGGGAGGTTGCCACTTTGCGCCAACATTTAGAACCATGGTGCTCACGGTGATCCGAGTTCGATTCCTGGCTCGAGATGTTATGCCGATATTATTATTATCATTATTATTATTATCATGCCGATCCATCCCCTCTTTCCGCTCCACTATTTCATAGTGTAATTTTATGACTTCATCTGTCCACATGATGCAGGTAATTTGTAGAGCTTGTGCAAACATATCCATATTATGGTTAAATGCTTGCTTAACGGCTGCTTTCTGCTGTCGTTTTGGGTATTTTAGAAAAACACTTAGAACATATTTGCACATTGAGATAAATGTATCTTGTACATTACATATGCATGAGTGTCAGTGCTCTAAAGTGTCAAATTACAAATACTTCAAGTACTGTAATTTAGCAGTTTTTAATCAGGAAATGTACTTTACTAAGTAGTTAAAAATACATTTACCTTTACTTTTATTTCTTTTTTTAGCTAAATCAAATACATTTTCCTTTACTTTATTATTATTATTTTTTTAGCTATAATAGAACTTTAACTGCACTATTTTTCATCAAACTTCAGTTCAATTTATTTCTTCTTGTCTATCCAGTGATTGACTGTAGAATAGGATTCAGTCATGTTATTTCCTTCCAATCAAATTGCACATAGAATAATTTATACAAGTGGAAACTGGAGATTATGACTGCTACATTTGCAGTGCATGCTTTAAGTGTCTGGCTTATGAACAAATTAGGCCAGCTGGTCAGTCAGGAGCGCTCTGGGTTTTTTGGAAGGAGGGACTTGTTTAATTTTCAGCACCTCAAACACACTGGGAATTAAGGTGCTCCTGTAATTTACATTCAAATAAAGCATGTTATGTCATTCTAGTACAAAAAAATAAACGTAATTTAATCCTAGTGCGATCACAAATTGAATTTCAAAACCTAAATAAGGTTGGGGGTGATGCGGTGGTGCAGTAGGTAGTGCTGAATCCTCAGAGCAAGAAGGTCGTTGGTTCAAGCCTTGGCTGAGTCAGTTAGGATTTCTGTGTAGAGTTTGCATGTTCTCCCTGTGTTCACGTGGGTTTCCTCTGGGTGCTCGAGTTTCCCCCACAAGTCCAAAGACATGCAGTACAGATGAATTGAGTAGGCTAAAATTGTCCATAGTGTATGAGTGAGAGTGTATGGGTGTTTCCCAGTGATGGGTTGCAACTGGAAGGGCATCTGCTGTGAAAAGCCTATGCTGGATAAGTTGGCTGTTTATTCTGCTGTGGCAACCCCAGATTAATAAAGTGACTAAGCCGAAAAGAAAATGAATGAATTAATGAAATTTGGTTGCCTTTTAACTTTCTGTAATTTTTCTAATGATTTAAATGTAATTATTTTGTGCATATGTGAGAGATAGATGTTGGTACATTCGTTTATTCATCCTCTTTTCACATTTTAAACTTCCATGCTTTACATGTCTCTGTGTGTGCGTGCAGGATAGTTGCAAATAATGAGTAAAGTGGTGTCATTGTGCTGGACTATACGTTCATGTGTGTGTTTATTTGTATGTCTGTGTGCAGATCTCTCTCTAGTGAGGTTTATTAGTGCTGAGTTGACTAGAGGATATTTTCTGGAACACAATGAGGCCAAATACACTGAGCGGAGAGAGAGAGTCTACACCTGCCTGCGTATACCAAAAGAACTGGAGAAGGTACAGTACCAAACACAGCTGCACAAAACCATACAATTTATACACAATAAATGCACATGTCCTCTCAGTACAGTGTCATTCATCACATTGTGTGTAAGAGTTGGTTTATCTGCCACTAAATTGAATGACAAAGGTATACATTTACATTATTAGGTATAAAATATTATTCGATATAAAATATTTATTTTCGATTCTTAGTTAACAGAGTCATATTTTGATAGCATCACTGTTTACATTTGCTTGTGTGGAAATTAATGATGTAGCTTCATAAATACACTTTAATAGTTTGCATTTCATTTATTAATACAATTATTTATTTTCATTTATTAAACTTTATTGTAAATATTTTTGGTATCATTTCACAGTATTTTTACACAATGCGTGTTCATCAGTTGTTAATTTTAGTTTGTGTTCATTTTAGCCTTTACTAATAAACATTAAAGGTTAAAAGTTATGTCTATTTTGATGCAATTAAGGCACTGTTTAGTTATGTGTTTCAATAACTGCAAATTACTTTCCATAAGATATTAGTGCCTTTACAGCCCATGCCTTAAAATTTAAGACAAATGTCTGTAGGGCCCTACCTGGCGCAATAAGGTGTAAGACGTGTTTGCCCCAGTGTGTTGCTATTTTCAGACCAACACAACCCTAATTTTCCCGTTTTCTTCCTCTTTGTTAAAATAGCAAATTTATTTGCGCAAAGTTGTGGATTTATGGGTGTTTCAGTCTAGAAAAGAGGTGTGTTAAGGTCTAAATAGACTGTGCAACAGACCAGCTGAAACTAGGTCTAAAGTCCTGTGCAGAGCGCGTTTGTTGTGTGCCTTGCGTACACATTGCTAAATACACACAGTTTGTACAGCAAATTAGAAATATTTTTACAAATAAAAAGAATTAAAGATTAAAAATTGATTTCTTTCTGCAGGGGCTTTGTTTAGTTTATTCATGACAACTTGCTTTTGTATAATGTTATTAGTAGTAGTAGTACTTATTATAATATTATTTATATTATTAAAAACAAGCTTAGATTTGTCCACCTGTCAGGTTTTAGACCATATGGGGCATAGGATGTGTGTTTAGAACTATAACTCAGTTTTTTAACCACACTTCATTATTATTGTTCATTTATTCGTTTGAACTGAATTTAGAAATAGTTTTGAAACAAATCTTTGTGTTTAACAAACGAAATTAATTATGTAAGCTAATTGATGTCTGTGCATATCCTAAAACACAATTTCTTTATCCATGAAAGAGAGAAAGTAAAAAGTAAAGACCGATTGAAGGAGTCTCATTCTTTATGCTTGTACTGCAGATGGTCTGTTTAACTGTTTTCTCGCTAGTGAAGCATTCAGTTTTTACACCTACAAAACTGCCATGTAAATAGCAAATGCGCCATTGTGCGTCGCACCTAACTCTTAATGGGAATGGGAGATGAGACTTTGATTGGTTTATTCTGTTATTGGTAACACACCCCTAACTCATTAAGAGAATAAGCTCAACTCTGTTAGACCATGCGCCGTGGCGCAGAGCATATTTTTCCGTCCTTAAAAATAGCAAGAGTGGATTTGGACACGCCGTCAATGCGTTTGCGCCACGCACTTTAGACTTTGCGCCTAGATCGTTAAAATAGAGCCCATAGTGTGTTACCATACCTATTGTACTCGCTTGACAATACAGTTCTGTATTATCATTAAAGTTTATCACATGTTTCTTGTCAGTTTAAAATTCTGATATACTATTTTCTGTACACTAATTGAAGTTATCTCTGTGAATGTAAAAACCTAGTGTAATATACAGTACCAGCTTGCTCTGTTAATAGGAATACAGCTAAAAAAGAAAAGCAGAAAATCGCTATAGGGCTTTAAATAACACAAAGGAAAGAGTGCATTTTTACTGTTAGAGAAACGTTTATTGTTAGCTCACATTGTTGACGCACCAGCATTTAAACAACATGCACCTTATTTTGCACCTCTGATAGGTTTTGTTCTATGATTTTATTCTATATGTCTATTATGTGTTCTATTTATATCTATATTATTTTAGAATTTTTTTTTACTATTTATGACCTACAATATGTTTTCTACTGTTATGGATGTTGTATATTTTTTGTTCTCTTGTTTATATACTTTAACCTGTCCACCCAGTTACCTTTACATGTACACACACTTCCTTGCACTCTCACAAGCGCACACATAACTAGCTGCACCTGATTGTCTTTTCTGTTATTTTTCTGTTATTTGTTTTTCTCTGTTTTCCATTTGTATTTGATTTCATGTCATGTAATTTGTGGATTTCTTTGCATAAAAAAACAAAAACACCATGTAAAATACACCTGAATTAAATGGAGAAAATGTGTGAAATACGATATTGTTGTTGAGGGTTATGAAAACAATGTTTTATGATAATCTTTTAAGATATAACTAACTTTAAAAACGATCTTTTATATCAACAGTTTTTAAAAAATATATATTTATGTATTGATCATACTAAAATAAACAAGTTATAGAAATTTTTGCTAAACTAATTAAATAATAATAAAAAAAAGAGTGAAAAATTTAATGACTGAAAGCCGGAAGCGGACATACTGATTTTTATTGCCTGTTTTCATTTGAATCTCTTGACTTCCAGCATTAGTATTTATTTTAAGCTCTATTTTCAGCTAACAGCACCTTCTGGAGAGGTGGAAATCAAGATAGTACAAACTCCATCTGATTTGCTCTAATTTAGATAAACAAACTAACCTGTGCATGTAGCACACAAATACTTGGCACATAAAGCTAAGTGAATTTATTGCACTTCTCTGCGATATAGGTATTGGGTGTACTATTATCGTGTTAACTGTAATTTTTGTATGTATATTTTGGCAGCCCTAATGTAAAAGTCTATATTGCATAATTAATGCTACTGTATATGTAAAATGTATCTTTTATTGTGACACTATTTTGTTGAAATGGTCTCATGGCATAACAACATAACTGTATTTATACTATATTGCAGGAAAACTTTTTCAGTGGATAATGGCTAGGCCCACACAGAATCTGCCGACACAGATTTCTGCAGATCTTTAGCCCATCATTGAGTCTATTTGTTTACTTGTTTAAATGTGTGTAAATTTATATTTATTCAGTTTTTGAACCATTTCAGTAACATTATTGGCATGAAAATGTTCATATGATTTATTAACAATACAGTTTATGAAGAAATATTTCATATGTCTTTTAGTTAGTAGATCTATTATATGAGAGACTTGCCAAGTTTACAAAATAAGTGGATCTAATAGTATTTGCATTGTAAACATTAAAATGAAGTTAAAAAAGGTATTCTTTTTTTATTTAATGTATTAAGTTTTTAGTCATGATAATCTCAAAATCATTCTGCATAAATCCACAATTTTTTTTTTTTTTACAAAATTCTCCGCTCTAATAAAGTCTATTAAAATACTTTCAGAATACTTGAAATGTGCTTTTTAATCTTTTAAAACTTTTATTATATATTAATTTCAGCTATGCCAGATCCAATTTAATTAGTGAAATGTTTTTCTCTATATCTCTCTCTGTGTCTGTAGCTGATGATCTTTGGCTATTTCCTGTGTCTGGATGTGTTTCTGTACGTGTTCACTCTGCTACCCCTCAGAGTGCTGCTGGCTCTGGTCAGATTGCTGACACTGCCCTGCTGCGGCCTCAGGTAACATACGCACAAAAACTGGATATTCCCCAGACTTAGACTTTCATTCAATTATAATCCAGAAGGTTGAAACATGTCCACCTGTGTCTTTCACGTTTTTATTTTACACACATTAACAGAAGTATATACACACTGACTTAAAGTGATAATTCACCTCAAAATAAAAAAATTGTCATCATTAAGGTCGTTCTGCCCTAAGGCTGAGGCCACGGAAGTATGGTTGAAGGCTTTTTTTTAAAACGCACTTCACTTCATTTACTTTCATTTGGTTCTCTTGTTTGTTAAACAGGTAATTTACTAATGCAAAATGCATTAAAATTATAGGTACTGTATGTACATTTTTGTCTCTTCTAAAGCAATAAAATACCATAATATGTTTGCAGATATTTAAGAAACATGCCAAGTGAATATACTTGTTTATCTAAAAAACTATGCTGAAATCAGATATTCTGCTTTGAAAATGTGTTTTTTATGCCAGAACGCTGTCTTTGTTTTGCTAATTTTAACTTGCCCAAGGCTAGTTTAGCCAATTATATTTCAGCGTCTTGGGTTGCCTTGGTGGAAAACCTTGTATATCATTCATTTAGAAAGGCTCTGAAAGCATGCGTCCGTGACCAAAATGTGACCTGTGGTGGACAGTAGCAGACTCCAAAATGAGACGCATTCAGTTCCACAAGAGGTTATTAATTTGCAAATTACATAAATATTGCAAATGTAAACATTAAGTAAGCAGGTTACATTATAACCGCATGTCCTAACAACACGCTACATGATGAGATGCGCAGTGAAGCAATTTGGATGTTTGCACCAGACGAAAAATGACAGAAATTTTAATACAGCCATTCAGAAGCACAGAATAAGCAATCACTTATTAATGGTAAGGTTTATAATCTATTTAATACATATTAAACATCTTTAACATTATTAACTGTACATGCTGAATCACTCATTTTTGTTCTAAAGTTCAATTTCAAATGGTTTATTTTATTTTCGAGAACTGAGGTGAACTTTCTGCTACTGCTTTCCATAGTATGGAAAACAAATGTCATGTAAAATGGCATTCAAACTTACATTGCTAGCATTTAACACTAAATAAAGCACATGAAGTTTACCTGAGGTGATCATTGTCATAGTTTTCTGTTGTTCACCAGTGAGAAATAGAAGCCTTTTCTAATATATCAATTTGAGGTGTTGGTTAGGACAAAAACTTAAAGCACTCTCTCCTGTCCTCAATCTGGCAACCTGCGCTTGCGTTTGTTTTGATCCAGGGGTGCAATACCTAGTTCAACCACTGAGTGTCAAACTTACATACTGCACCTTTTAGATAATATGTGTATAAATAATCAATAATCTATAAAATTATAATCTAACACCACAACATTAAGTCAAAAAATTGTGTGTCAGACCAGCTTCTGTTCTTCTGGCTTACTGGCATTCCATTTTCTACACCATTATGACAAAAACACACAAAAAATTTGTTTCAACTTAATAAAATCCACTTCAACAAAGGTTTTTTTTTATGAAACCTGAAATGGTTTAAAAACCTCCATGAAAAGCCTAGAAAGCTAACGCTTATATGAAAATCATAATGGAGACATATGAATCCAGTGGTTTAACACACAACATTTAAAACATAATTTCAAGCATTTGAAAAAACATACGATTGCTTTATATGATGAACAGGTTAAATGAGGCTTTTATTCACCTGAACATTGATCAGAACACACACTGTGTACAGTGTACATTATATATGTGAACCTGGACTATAAAAAGCAGTTCATAAGGGTCAATTGTATGAAATTAAGTTACATCAGTGAATTCAACTAAGCTTTCCATTGGTTAATGTTTTGTTAGGATAGGATAATATTTGGTCAAGATACAGCTATTTAAACATTTGGAATCTGAAGGATACAAAAAGTGAAAATCTCCTTTAATGTCCAAATTTAAGTTTTAATTAAAGCATAATACTCTTAAAAAACTAACTTTTGATAGATTTACATTAGGAAATGTACAAAATATATGCACGGAACATTATCTTGAATTTGATGAATTTTGCACATATAATGATATTTTTCCTATAATTTTGTAATGCAATTGAATGCAATGCAATTTTGGCTTTGGCCGAAAATACACTCATATAACTTAACCATTTGTGGTCCTGGATTATATGTAGTAAACGTCATGTCAGCATAAAAGTCTAGGACAAGTGGGGCATGAACAAAAAATAAAAAGACAAAAATGAAAAACTAATGGAAGAAAGAGAGAAGAAAATGTCCGTCTCCAAGTCCCAAGGAAATAATTCACATACAAGCAAAATTGCGTAAACAAAAATGTTTATTTACATCTTAAGAAGCTGCAAAATTTAATTGTATGGGACATTGCCAAAATAATAAGCAAATGTAATAAAAGAAGCTTAGACACCTGCGCTTTCAATCAACTGTCATGTACAAAAAGATGTCTTAGTCTGTGGCTTGATGATTGACTACTGTCTTATGGGTTTAGAATGGCATATGGGTGAGTAAATGATGACAGATTTTTCATTTTTGGTGAGCTATCCCTGTAAGCCCAAACGGCTGTATAAGAGTGTAGCTGCTGTTCACTGTATATTCTTCTGCCTGCAGGGCTAGTATTTGCCCCTACTGCAAAAAGAGCAGGTATGCAGAAATGACTGCAGCTGCTTTGAGAGCACACACTCAAAAATCCATGCTGGTATGATTGCAGCGGCTGTGTTCTTTTATACACACACTTCCTCTCTTACACAGGCTTTAATTGCCATTGCTGTATAATTGTGCACTGTTGTGCATTGATTTTGCACTAAACTACTAAAATCAGCTTAGATATTTTTTGTGTGTTTTTTGAGTGTTCTTGCATGATCAGTCACAAGATGGCAGTGTGGTCACACTAAACATATGAAGCGCTCATAAAAGGAAATAAACCATGTATAATGTTGTGTTTTAGTGTTCTAAAGTAGTAAGTAATACATTTTTGCTTTATAATACATTGTTGTTTTATGATTCTAAAATGCTGATCATGTAGTTTCTGTAAATTGCATTTAGTAAATGCATTACAATATAAAAGCACATTATGCATTTATAAATACTAATACAATCTGTGATTTGTCATGATAATAAATGTTTGTGATAGCATATCGATATAAACTGCTGGTACAAGTTTCCGTAAAAGAGATCTTTACAGAAGAAAAGCAATGAATTATAGGATCAAATGTGATGTATGCACAGTTAGCGTTTTTCAGCCAATGATGGACTTTTGTTAAAAGCTTTATGGGACTCTTTTCAACTTCATAAGATTTCTTTTAAAGCATCGATGTTGTAATGTAATTCAAATATGTTCAGTTTAATAGACTTCAGCATTTATTTAGTTGTTTAATCGTAAAAAGAGACGATTTAAATGCAGGCGCTGTCATTAGCAGCAGGCTAGCACGGAAATTCCATTAAAATTACTCTGATAAAGTTAATGTCCATATTTTAAAGCGATGGCGCGGAAAACATAATTTAATACAATTCTTGTTTGGTCTGATATCAAATTTATATTGTATCTCATCCAGGCAGTGAAGATTGCTTTTTTTTTTCTGAAATCAGATTTTAAACACAGCAATTTTGTATAGGATGACAATTAACCAGAAGCCCTGGGGCTGGCTGACTGAAATTAAAAGTCTGTGTGCATATACCCCATTAGTGCTGGGAAAAGATTAATCCCTGTTAATTGCATTCAAAATGATATAAAATATGTTTGTTTATTTCTTTATATATTATGTACATGAGGTACACATACATAGAAACAAGACTATACAAAACAATTTTGTCACATAGATATTTAAATTAATATCTAGTTTGTGTCACATTCACATATATTTTATATCTAAATATTAATAAGCATTTTATCGAATATATGCATGCATGCATGTGTGTATGTATTTATACATAATAAACATATACAGTACAAACACATAAATTGTGTGAAAACAAAATGCTATTTTAGATGCGATTAATCGTGATAAATTATTGGCCTGTACTAGATCTAGTATATACTATTGTGAAATAATTTTGAAGTTTCCTATTTTATTATAATTTTTTTAATTGCATATTCCTTTACTTATAATTTCTATTCATTTTATCGTTATTCCAGTCTTCAGTGTTTCTTTAAAACTCATTGAAATATTCCCTGAATGTTATACTTAATTTTTTTTTTTTTTATAAATGTTAAAAAATATTGTGCTGCTTAATGCTGCTGTGAAAACTAATGAAATTAGACCATCTAAAAGTACATGAAGTATAAGTATAAAAAAACAAACTGCATATTTTTGAACGTCAGTGTAGTGTATATACATTATTATAACTGTTGAATTTGAGCTTTAAAGCTCCTGTCATTTACACATACATGAGCATTTTTTCAATAATATTCATATTTAATTATGCATTGGATCATTTATATTGTTGTCATTTAATCTTTGTAATGGAATCATTATTGGTTCTGTTATTCACATTTTGTTATTAATAGTTAATAATAGGACTCAAGTAATATAAAGGTAAAGCGAATATTAATAAGCTCATTTTAAAAACTAATGAATATGTCATTGCTCTGCTTTATTTGATCATGTGTCTAATCTTTAGCATGATGCATGGACTGAGTGTGTGACATTAGTAACCCAATGGCTGTGTGTGAAGGAACCGTTTTATTATAATCGTCTATTCTTTCATTGTGTTAATCCAGATGTCTTTGAATCTTATTTAACCATTAAGATGTATTATTTTGTGTGTTGCTGTGTGTGTGTGTGCGCAGTGGGTCTCGCATCTTGCAGCCTGCTCAGGTCTGTGATGTTCTGAAGGGTTTCATCATGGTTCTGTGTTATTTCATGATGCATTATGTGGATTATTCCATGATGTATCACCTGATCCGGGGTCAGTCTGTCATAAAGCTCTACATCATCTACAACATGCTCGAGGTACAGTATCACAACGTTCACATTTATTGCTTTCTTTTCTTTTTTTTGCTATTAATAATAACAGTACAGGAAGATGGATGGACACTCTTTTTGTTTTTCCACTAGGTGGCAGATCGCTTGTTTTCATCTTTTGGTCAAGATATTTTGGATGCTTTGTACTGGACGGCCACCGAACCTAAAGAGAGAAAAAGAGCACACATAGGAGTCATCCCACATTTCTTCATGGCTGTTCTCTACGTCTGTATCCTTCTCACTAGCTTTGTTTCCAATGCCAAGTAGACCATGTAAGATAATATTATAAATTAAATGTTTTATAATGATTAATTATTTTAAAATATATAATATTTAAAGAATAACATAATTAGTAAAAATTTTTAGTCAGATTAAGTACTATGTACTTTCATTCATTCATTCATTTTCTTTTCGGCTTAGTCCCTTTATTAATCCGGGGTCGCCACAGCGGAATGAACCGCCAACTTATCCAGCTAGTTTTTACGCAGGGGATGCCCTTCCAGCCGCAACCCATCTCTGGGAAACATCCACACACACATTCACACACACACTCATACACTATGGACAATTTAGCCTACCCAATTCACCTCTACCGCATGTCTTTGGACTGTGGGGGAAGCCAGAGCACCCGGAGGAAACCCACGCAAATGCAGGGAGAACATGCAAACTCCACACAGAAACGCCAACTGAGCCGAGGCTCGAACCAGCAACCCAGCGACCTTCTTGCTGTGAGGCGAACGTGCTACCCACTCCGCCACTGCGTCGCCGTACTATGTATTTAATAAATATTACATACAGTTGAAGTCAGAATTATTCAGCCCCCTTTGAATTATAATTTTTTACAAATATTTCCCAAATGATGTTTAACAGAGCAAGGAAATTTTTACAGTATGTCTGATAATATTTTGTCTTCTGGAGAAAGTCTTATGTGTGTTATTTCAGCTAGAATACAGGCAGTTTTGAATTTTTTAAGAAACATTTTAAGGTCAAAATTATCAACCCCTTTTAGCTATTTTTTTTTCGATAGTCTACAGAACAAACCATCATTATGCAATAACTTGCCTAATTACCCTAACCTGCCTAGTTAAACCTAATTAAACTAGTTAAGGCTTTAAATGTCACTTTAAGCTCTAAATATTCAATCAAAAAGAATTTGATTTATTGAAATGGTTAAAGATACCTATTTATAGTTATTTACACTTTTTAATGTCCCAATAAAAATCTTTGTAATAAATAATTACAGTAGCAAAAGATCAAAAGAAAACTTTAGCTCTCAAAAGTCCTTTAATATGATTGTGATGAATCAGCAGTGTGCTGATTTTCTTTGGATCTTTTGCTACTGTGTTTATTTTTGATCGATCAACTACTTTTGAGATTTTTTGATTTACTCACATTTATGTTGTTTGTTTAATAAACGATTACACCAATATATACAGAAATACAAATGTACTAAATGCAAATGTACAGTCTATGTTTAGTATGTCTTTAACTACACAGAGCCATTGTGTGGGATCTTTTTTGTTGTATGTGATCTATCGCAGTTGTCAGTCATAACTTTCCTTAATTGAAAATGCAGTTCTACATGCCATTTTGATTATGGTTCAGGCCACAACACTAAATGTGGCTTTCAATTCACATAACAAATCACTCCTCACCATCATGATGTCTAATAATGTGAGTACATTGCACTGTATACAAGTTGCATTAATTGTCTAATTCAATTGAAGAGTTAATTCACCCAAAAGGGAAAATTTTGTTATTATTTATTGCTCTCATGTCTTTAGAACACAAATTAAGATATTTATAATGAAACGCGAGAGCTCTGATCTCATCTAAATTATATTAATTTGTGTTCTGAAGATGACTGAAGGTTTGGAAGAGATTATAATGATATAATGTTGAGTAATTAATTATAGAATCTTTTTTTGAGTGAACTAACCATTTAAATGCACACAACCTTTATGGTCTTTGCATGTTACTGTTTACAGCAGAGCTTACTTCATTCTTTTGGCCAATATTAATATTTGTTTTATGTGTTTTTATGTAGTTTGTTGAGATCAAAGGAAGTGTATTCAAGAAATTTGAGAAAAACAATCTCTTCCAGATGTCCAATAGCGGTAGGTCCATATAAATATATGTGAGTGAAAGTATGTCAGTCTCAAACTGTCACTGATTAAATGTCCTAACATTTTTTTTCTCATTATAGACATTAAAGAAAGGTTTACAAACTACACACTGTTACTGATTGTATGTCTCAGAAACATGGAGCAGTTCTCCTGGAATCCAGGTCTGCAGCTCACTCATCTTGGATTTTCTTTCTAATGCACAACACGGATGTATATGTAAAAGTAACCGTTGTGTATATTAATTATTGATTACTGTTCATAGATCATCTGTGGGTGTTGTTTCCTGATGTTTGCATGGTAATCGCCTCAGAGATTGCAGTGGACGTTGTCAAGCATGCCTTCATCACCAAGTTTAATGACATCACAGCAGATGTAAGTCCAAATTACTGTTACTTGATGTACAGTCTCAAACTAGTGGCAGTGGTGATGTGCTTCTTTTTGTTTGGCATATTTAAATAATTTTTGTGCTATGAGTACTGTTCAGATATATTTATAATATTTTCTATTAATTAAATGTTAAACATTCTACGAGTTGTCCCATTTGGTTTTTCCATTAAATTGAATTAACAAATGAAGTAAAACAAATTACTTTTTAAAAATAACTCGATGAATGAAAATTAAGTTTATGTTCCAGAATTAGTCATTTTAACAGACAATTAAGTGTGAAAAATTAAGCTAAATAATTATTCTGACCCTAACTTATTAAAATCTCTAAGTTAATTGGTGATCTAATAGGTGATCATTGATGACAATAATGAATTGATATCTTTAACGTCAGGAAATTATAATTTTATTATTAGCTATAATTTATTTTTCCCCAATTTCCGTTTATCAGAGATAAGTTTTTTTTCAACACATTTCTAATCATAATAGTTTTAGTAACTCATTTTTAATAACTGATTTATTTTATCTTTGCCATGATGACAGTAAATAATATTTGACTAGATATTTTTCAAGGCACTTCTATACAGCTTAAAGTGACATTTAAAGGCTTAACTAGGTCAGTTAGGTTAACTGGGCAGGTTAGGATAATTAGGCAAGTTATTTTATAACGATGGTTTGTTTTCGGGCTATTCAATTAGTTTGTCATGGGGGCCGGTTCATGAAAAGCATCCCAAACAAAGAGCCGGAGAGATATGACTTGCAATATGACTGATGACACAACTGCATATAAGAGCCCATACGCTGTATTTTTGCTCCCACGTGGGTTAATATATTGTATTTTGAAACTACATAACATCAGTTTTTTTTAACAAACATTCATATGTTGTAGTTCAGAGCACAACAAAAGCAGTGCATTGCTAAAGTAGGCGTCTTCTGCATTCAGACACATCCATATGATGTGTTTTGAACTGCATAACAATTATAGATGCAACAATTATAGATTTTGGTTGTACGATTATATATTCTGAAGAATAATCATGTTTTCACGGTTCATGTCTAATTTAAATTTAAGCTTTATATTAGGTAAGCAGCTATTTAGATTAACTGTTGTTGTCATATGAGTTCATGCATACATAGTCATTTTAATAATAATTTTTCTAACATATCTTTTGTTGACAGTGCACTGACAGGCACGTACAACTCTCACCGTGAGATGTTTTCCACTACGTGCACCCGGAAAGACGCAAGCGCGTTGCTCCACTTGTGCGTGCATATTGTCATATATTCTTACATTAGAAATAACAAACTTGCAAGCAGAAAAGACGTGACATGGAAACGGCTGGTGCTATAGTTAATCCAGTGTGCGTGTGTATTAGCCTTAGTGTACAAGCTTGGAACTTTAAACTAGTGCACAGTTGGCAACTTGGCACAACTTTGTTAAATTGCAGCAGTTTCGTTTTGTTCCGTGCATCAGTAATGCGGCCTAGAGACTTAACGATTGATTAACTGTGATGTTTTAAAGCGCAGTTAATAGTTAAATCGGCAAACCGTTGCATCCCTATTGACAATATCAGTGCATAGTACAAAATACCTTTTCTACAAACATGTCCAAATTGTGTTCAGCTGCCTGCGCCACTGGCTTAATGTCAGGTGACTCCCTCTCTGTGCAGCCTCACCGTGCTGTATTGAACAGATGCACGTCACTTCATAACTATAGCGGCCGTTTTTCGACTGAACTAAATTTATTTTTTATGTCCTGGTCACGCTTTTTGAAGGGCCAGAACAAATTGCCTCGGGGGCTGGGTTCGGCCCGCGGGCCACCAATTGAATAGCCCTCTTCTAGACTATCGAAAAAAAAATCTAGCTTAAAGGAGCTAATAATTTTAACGTTAAAATGGTTTTTAAAAAATAAATAACTGCTTTTATTGTTGCCAAAATAAAACAAATAAAATGTTCTCCAGAAGAAAAAGTATTATCAGACATACTGTGAAAATGTCCTTGCTCTGTTAAACATCATTTGGGAAATATTTAAAAAAGAAAAAAAAAAATCAAAGGGGGGCTAATAATTCTGACTTCAATTGTATATATATTCTACATGAATAATATATTTTTAAAATGTTATCCATATTATATATATACCATATAATTTCTATTAATTTAAATTAGTATAATATTTAATAACAAACCCTACAAACACAATAATTATATACATTTTAAAATGTTATGCTTAATAATTTCTGTTAATATGGTATTTTATAACAAACCCTAAAAAAACACAATGTGCCACATTCATGCAACATCACACTTGATGTTGTAATCCTGCTCAAATGGTACTGTTGAGATTTCGTATAATGGGTTGGTTTTCATTTTGGGATTATGTTAGTAAAATAAAACGACAAACTAAGAATAAACTATTGTAACTTAAATGCACTAGCGGCTGAGGCAGGGTGTAGTGTAAAGGGTCATTTTTGTTAGCATGACCTCATGCTACTCAAATGACAAGACACTAATATACAGGTATCCAGAGAACATTTATCTACAATAATGTAAAGAAAACAGAACGTGAGAACTATGACGTGACCTAATTAAACCAAAGGCAAATTCAGATCTCATCCTTTTTGTCTAAAAAGCTTCTGTCCCAGTCTAAAGGAAGCCTTCACCAGGAGACATAGGTCTGCTATGGGTGGGAGTCTGAAAGTGAACAATGATGGATCTGTGGATCACAAATCAGCACATGCATATGCAGAAGTGATTTGGAGTTTTGCTCAGCAGTGAGGTTTTTTTATTGAAAAATGCTTATTATACGTATAGATACTTATTGGAGGAAAGATCTGTGACGTTACTAACCAAACTGTCCATATAATGTCCGAACAAATAAACAAAACAAGGGTCTAAAATAGGGAAAGGATGAGTGAAAGATGTGGATTGGGGAGGGTAGACAGATATGTAATGACAGAAGAGGAGTGTAGTTACTGGCAGGGATTAGAGACAGATCTGCTTAGTTTAGACAGGAAGATTAGTGTCACAGCACACATGCACATTTTTCTCTCTCTCTACTGTACAGTGTCCTCACTAGAAGTCGGCAATACTTCTAGGAAATGTTTATTTTTGCTTATCTATTATGTATTAGAGTGAGTGAGTGTGTGTGTGTGTGTGTGTGTGTGTGTGTATGTGTATGTGTGTGTGTGTGTGTGTGTGTGTGTGTGTGTGTGTGTGTACATGTTTTTGTGACATATCAGGACACAAATCTGTATAATGACATGGGTATGACAGGTATCACGAAAAGGAGGTGAAATATGAGGACATTGGTGACGTCCTCATTTCTCAAAATGCTTATAAATCCTACAGAATGAGTTTAATCGGAGAGTAAAGCTGCACACAGTCTCCTGTGATGGTTGGGTTTAGGGGTGGGGTGGGGTGGGGTGAGGGCAGTATAATATACGGTTTGGACAGTATAAAATTAATGGAAACCTATGTAATGTCCCCACTTTTCACAAAAACAAACGTGTGTGTGTTATGTGTTGTGTGTGTTGTGTGTTTGATAAAATGGCCCTAAAGAGTGGTGTTGTTTTTTTATTTATTTATTTTTTTTAAATTTTAACCATATCACTTTTTTGCTTAATTTTTAAATAGATTAAAAGGTAGTGTTTGCACAAAAAAAAAAAACTTTTATTATCAACGAAAGATTAAAAACGCATTTATATTAAATAAATGCAGATAAATGCAAAATAAATATCCAATTAATGCAGCCTTGGTAAGGAGGAAGAAAATATATAATAATAATTGTATTTAAAGCATTTGAAATCAAGTAAACTTAGCACATCTGAAGCAACAATAGGTACATGGGAAAAATCACCCTGTGAAAATGTGCAAAAAGGAAACAAACAATCCTACACACTGTCAATACTTGCTGAATGAATATTTTATTATATATAGTGTTTCAGATATGGCTGGATGTGTGGCATGGTCATGTCTGATGAAGGTCACGGTTACAAAACGTCACATATAATAAAATGTGCATACAGCAATTTAGTTTATTATACATTTTAAAGCTTGTCCAACATTTTTTTAAAAGAAAATTTGTTTAATAAATAAGATTAGCTTGTTTTGACACATTATTTAAAGGTTTGGCTAAGAAATAAGTCGTTAGAATTATTCAATTGGGGTAAAAACAAATCTTTCTACCTCAAATGGCCCAACCAATTATTAATAAGTCTGGGATGTCATTCGTAATGGTTTTAAAAAGGTCTTTAAAAGTCTTAAATTTAATCTGGTTAAACCCGCAGAAACCCTTTATTAATATGTCCTTCAAAAACAGTGTACTTTCCAAAATAACACCCAAACTCCTGACCTGCAGAGAAGGACAGATCACATTATCAATATCACCAGACAATCAGATATTTCCAAAAAAGATTTTGTACCAATCAGTATGACCTCAGTTTTGTCACTATTTAGTTTTATAGATATTTTGAGCTATGGATCTGGTCAGGAACAATGGAGAGAAAGAACTATATTTTTTAGAGGAAAGGCCTGTGCAATTGGATACCATATTTCCTGAAAATATGACCAAGAAGCAGTAAATAAATGATGAATGAAGAAAGCTGAGAACATGATTCAAAGTTTTTTTTTTTTCTTTTTTTTTTTTAGAATGTGCTTAGTTTAGTACTTGATTAGGATTAGGTAGTGCTAGTAAGGACTCAGACCATGGAGAAAAGAGCATTTAATCTGTGCAGACGTGAGAGTTTGCAATCTGAATATGAGGAGCTAAACAGGTCAGGCACTGTGAAAAGAAAGACTCTTTAATGAATTATTCAGATACACTCTTGAACTCCTGAGTTATCTGCTTGGATTTTTTTACATGAATTTTTCACTTAATCTTTTTAGTTTGCTGATTTAATACTTGGCTCACCTACAAGAATGAAGGATTGTGGGACTGCATATGACTACATAGTGCTCTAAACATGAAAATATGAGTGGTGCAAACTAGGAATGCTAAGATCGATCAGCTGAAGATCGGTATCGGCTAATAATTACATTTCACGATGACTTGATCGGTACTCGCCAATCTGGCTGATCTCATGTACTGTGTTTGTTTGTGAAATTACAAGCAGAGGAAGACGCACACACCGCTCCCTTTTATTATACATAGCTTAAGCCGAAGTAAAATGAATGAATGGTTTTCTGTAAAGATGTTTCTGGCCATGACATGTTTATGCCTAAATGTTTATAAGAGATAATATATAATGTTTGCAGCATTCTTAATTTATTCTCTTAGGTATGGTGAGATCTGTCCTTAAGATCCAAACTTGGAGGGAAAATGTGATTAATGTATTATAAAGCTTGAAGCATCAAAATCGGTACTCTGTATCGATCGTGATCCACGAAGTATCGGCTGCAAAAATCCTGATCGGAGCATCTCTAGTGCATAGTGTGTTTACATAGAAACATGTATTGTTACTTTAACAATTGCCTTTTCAGTAGGGACAGACTCTGAAGTTTTTTTAAGTGTATCCAGTGTAATATTAGTACTCAACAACTATTGTAATTGTAATTGTATAAACAACTTTTTCTATTATATTAGAAATTATAGGTATTAGAAAGGGTCTAGGATTTGTTTGTTTGTTTGTCTTTTAAGAAGACCTGAGACCTGACTTTTGCATGTCTGTGTGTCTGGTAATGTTCCAGTGCCAATGCATTTATTAATGAAATGGGGAAAAATGGCAACCTGTAGTTTTAGGAATCTTTACAAAAAAAAAAAAACATATATATATATATATATATATATATATATATATATATATATATATATATATATATATATATATATATATATATATATATATATACACACACACACACACACACACACACACACACAGTATATGTAAAAGAATAATGTGTTGTGGTGTGGCAGTGGGCTTTAATTGATCTGTTATACCAATACCAAGAGTGGCAAACTCCTACGTCATACAGTAAAGAGTTGAACCATTAATAATAGAAACAGATGATGTAGCATGAAAATTTCAATTCTCCACATCACTCGGGGGACAATTAATGACTTTATCAAAGTACTGAATATGATTTAGGGTAGTTTCCTGATTTTATATTTAGGTCACGTACTTATCCACAGATCATCATTACTTACATGCGTGTATATGTGTTTGTGTGTGCAGGTCTACAGTGAATACAGAGCTAGTCTTGCCTTTGATCTGGTCAGCAGCAGGCAGAAAAATGTAAGTGCATGTCTATTTATCATATCAGAGATCTTTTTCAAGCCAGTTATATATAAATATATCAAATTAATTGAGAGTATCTCTTACTTTTTTGGTTTCATGTTATTGTGATGGTTCGTTTGTTGAATTTAAGTTACATTGGCAACTAATTCTACATGTTAACTAATTCTTATTAGATTATAAGTAGACTTTTAGGTTGGGGGTAGGGTTAGTGTAGGTTGTGTTACACTACTTACGTACTTGCAAAGTTTCTTATAGTCAGTTAAATGTCTGTTGAAGGAGCATATCAACAGATATTAAGACAGTCTACTATTAGTCAGATGGACTATCAAAATAAAGTGTTAACTCTTAGCTTATCTCCTCCTGTTCATGATTCTAATCACAGTGATCTGCTGAAGACTATTTCATCTATCTTTGTTAATCAAAATGTTTGTATGCGTGCATTTTCAGGCATACACAGACTACAGTGACAGTGTGTCCAGGAGGATGGGTTTCATTCCTCTTCCTCTTGCCCTACTGGTAACCTATATTGTTTGATGTTTCTTTTGATAATAGACTTTATTATTTTTATCATAAAGATGTTATGTGTAGTACCATCGTATTATTTCCATGTTTTTGACAGTTGATCCGGGTGGTGACCAGCTCTGTGAAGATCCAGGGCTCTCTGTCCATTGTGTGTGTCCTGCTCTTCTATCTGGGGTATAGATAGAGTTCACATTTTTATAACATTCATTATTATTGTTATTCTTTTATTCTCGTTTCTATAAAATTATGTTGTTCTTTTCAAATTTGTGACAGTTATTTAAGTGTATGTACAGTCTTCAGCATAAATGAGTAAACCCCTTGCAAATTTCTTATTTACATTAATATTTTCTATAGAATGCTTTACAATATTATATTTGTGCATATACATTAGATTAGTCAGTACTGAAGCCAAATCTGTAGATAATCTAACAAAATAACTTACAATAACAGTATAAAAATATTAAATATTTTTTTAAAAGAGCAAAAATCAAGAGGAATAAAAATACATACAATTTTTTTTTTTTGCAATATTTTGCATGAATTTAAAATGTATTATTGTTCTATTTCTAAAGATGTTTGGTGAGTAAAATATTATTTTAATAAATATATCTATTTATTAAATCTGTTTGGATCAAGTGCACCAATATACATAACCCATATTCAATGAGAATTGTATAAAAATATTCGTTTTCAAAATAGGGTGTATTTAATTATGCTGAGCACTGTATAAATATAACACCTGCTTAAAAGCCAGAAAGAATAAATGAGTTGCTTGTTTAAGTGTAAAATTGTAGAATCTGGACCAGTTGCCTCAAATGCTCTTTCAGCCCTGTTTCATCTAATAAGGGAAAGCAAGAATAGAAGGATTTTATTCTACTGCTTCAGTTTGCCAGTAATGTAGCAACCAAGTACTGTACTATTTACCATTATGCAAGAAGAAAGCGATTAAGACAAAAATAAAGCAAACATTATTTTTACCTAGTGCAAACAGGGCGAAACAAAAGCACTAGCACATGCTGTAACACAAAATATGAGTGGGGCAAACCTTGAAACATGTATTGTTACATACTTTAAAAATAGCTATTTCAGTACTGACTTTGACTTTTTATTTAAATGTATACCATATTTGATTTAGTACTCAACAATTGTTGTAATTAAATGAACACATTTTTCTAATATCATAGAAATTATAGGGAGATTAGAAAAGGACACATTTGTTTGTTTGTTTGTTTGTTTGTTTGTTTGTTTGTTTGTTTTTTCAAGAAAAGGCCTGATAAAACAGCAACCTGTTGTTTTAGCAATCTTTTTGAGAGAATATGAAAGGGTAATGTCTTGTGCAGAGGCAGTAGGCTTTCATTGATCTATTATGCTAACACTAAGAGAGACACACTTTTCCCAAACTCTTTCTAATAATGGAAACCGATGTTATTCCATGAGATGGCAAGTTTGTAATCTATGTAGTAAAATAAGATGGAAGTTGTCCACTGAACTCACGGGTCAATGAATTAATGTAGTGTACACTATCACTGTACTGAAGTACAAAATAAGGTTTATGGTAGTTTTCGTTGATAATGAAAAAACACCTGAGCCTGTGTGTTTGTGTGTGTTTTATTCAGCATGATCACACTGAAGGTTCTGAACAGTATTGTTTTGTTGGGGAAATCCTGTATGTACGTTAAAGAGGCAAATATGGAGGAAAAGCTGTTTCAAAATCCCCCTTCTGCAGCTCCAAGCAGAGTGTCCAGCAGAGCCCACCGGACCAAACACACACGGGAACCTCCAGGTACCACACACACACAAAACAAAAGAAGAAAATACTCAGAATAAAGTCTAAAGTTTTTATTTTTAAACTCTCTATTTAAAAAATATCCATCTAAAATGATTGCATGTTTGAAATGCAACCTCATTTAAACACTATGTCCAAAACCTTTGGATTTTGATGCTTTATCAAGCATTTTGATACTTCAGAGCTGTCATTCAAGAGAATGCCAAATTGTAAAATATACAGTTTGTACAGTAGGAATATTATTATCTCTATGAGAGTCCCTATGTGCATATAGGAACTGTCTCTACATCTTTGAATAGGGCCAAACAGAATCTGCTGACATTTTTTGCTATTTCTGCAGATAATTTTGTAAAAAATCTTAAGATTTATGCGGAATGATTTTGCGTGTATCGTAACTAAAAACTTAATATATTAAATTAAAAATAATACCTTTTTAACTTTTATTTAATGTTTACAATGCAAATCCAATTAGATCCATTTATTTGGTAAACAAAGTGAGTCTCTCATACAATATCTCTACTAAAAGACAGAAAATATTACTTTAAAAACTATTGTAAAGAAATCATATGAACATTTTCATATACAGTTGAAGTCAGAATTATTATCCCCCCATTGAACTTTTTTCTTTTTTAAATATTTCCAGAATTATGTTTAACAGAACAAGGAAACTTTGACAGTATGTCTGATAGTATTTTTTCTTCTGCAGAAAGTCTTATTTGTTTTATTTCTTATAATTTTTATAATTTTTATAATTTTTATAATAATATTTTTAAACACCATTTTAAGGTCAAAATTATTTGCCCCTTTAAGCTATTTATTGTTTCTGATAGTCTACAGAACAAAACAACGTTATTCAATAACTTGCCTAATTGCCCTAACCTGCCGAGTTAACCTAATTAACCTAGCCTTTAAATGTCTTGAAAAACATCTAGTAATATATTATTTAATGTCTTCATGGCAAAGATAAAATACATCAGTTAATAGAAATGAGTTATTAAAACTATTATGTTTAGAAACGTGTTGAAAAAAATCTTAAACTGAAATTGTGGAAAAAATAAACATGGGGGTTAATAATTCAGGGGGGCTAATAATTATGACTTTAACTGTAAGTCAATAATATTATTAAAATGAATATAATATAAATTACTAGACTTGATGGGCTAAAAGTCTGCAGATTTCTGCACATGCAGATTCCATATGGGCCTACCTTTGACATACTGCCAGTCTCTGTTCGGGAGCAGTTCAATTACATAGACCCAATATTTTCTTTTTCTTTTTTCTTTCTTTCCTTTTTATATTTTAGAAAACACAAGCAAGACTCTTGAACTGTTTTGTACAGTTTTGCTAATTTTTTTTTTCTTGATAAATGACAAATTTCTATGGCAAATATTCATGAAAAAAATACAAAGAAGCCCAGATGAAATTTCACTCACAGTGTGCAAAAAAAACTAGATTTAACATTGAATCAAATTGACTTTTTACATCTAAAAGCATTTAAGTTTTATTAGTCAAACCTGTAATAAACCAAGCTTGAAAAAACTTTGTTTATTAAAATAATTACCATTTTTGCTTTGCTTTTTTTTATACACACCAGGGCTATTCGAGTTTGGCAATTTTTTTCGGTCCTCTAAATAATGTGACCCAGACATCAAAAATAACCTTAGTTCAGTCGAAAAACGGCCACTATAGTTATGAAGTGACATGCGTCTGTTTAATACAGCACAAGCTGCAGTTGAAGGCCGCACAGAGCGTGAGTCACCTGAAAATAAGCGATTGGCACGAGCAGCCGAAAACATTTAGATACTTTAACATAAATGCTTCTCAGTGACACGTTTCTGTTGCACTGAATCAAACTGCTGCAACTAAACAAAGTTATGCCACCTGTGCGCTAGTTTAAAGTTCCGAGTTTATACCGAGGCTAATACACACGCAGACTGGATAAACTATAGCAGCGGGCCATTCACACATCGCATCTGTTCCTTGTGCAAGTTCGTTATTTCCAATGTAAGAATATATGCAATATACGCACGCAAGCGAAGTGACACTCTCACACCTTCCAGACACACCGAGTAAAAAACATCTCACATCGTAGCAGTGAGAGTTGTGTGTAGCTTTCATTGCAATGTAAATAAAAAATATGCCAGTTGAATTAGTACAAATTTTTAAACTGATTATGTATGATAGATGATAACAACCGTTCATTTAAATACTTACCAAATATAAAGCATAAATTTGCATTAGACATGATAATCATGAAATCATGATTATTCTTCAGACTTTATAATCATTCAACCAAAATCTATAATTGTTACATCCATGATTGTTATGCAGTTTAAAACATAACATGAATGTGTCTGAATGCAGAAGAAGCCTCCTTATGCAATGCACTGCTTTTTTGTGCTTTGAAATGCAACATTTGAATGTTTGTAAAAAAAACAAAAAAACAAAAGCTTATTCTACAATGCACTAATATTGTGTAGTTTCAAAATACAAAATATTATCATTTTTATTTAGAAAAAGTCAACATAAGTGTCTTAAGGAGCAAAAATACAACAAATGGGATCTTATGTGTAGTTGGATCATCACTCATGTTGCAAGTCATATCTCTCCGGCCCCTCATTTGGAATGCTTTTCATAAACTGGCCCTAAGACAAACTAATTGAATAGCCCTGATAAACACCATAAAGTTTATGATATTTTGTTCTGACTGACCAAGTGTGTCCAACCCCCCCTGAAGGTGATCCAGCAGAAGAGGGCATGTCTGCATCAGTCACCACTCAGCCCACACAACAGGACGAGTGTCCCGCCCCTCAAATTCCAACCAGCGAATCAGATCAGTTCCTCACGACACCTGATGAATCAGAAGAAAAAAGCCTTATTCAGGACGATTCCGAACTTAAACACAGGGCACCCAAAAAAGACTTGCTGGAGATTGACCGCTTCACAATCTGCGGGAACCGTATTGACTGACATGAACCAGCTCCCTCAAGTTTAAGAGCCAGATGTGCACTGAAATGCCCGCTTTCTTCTGCCAGCCCGATTCGATTGACATTTGAACCTGAGCTTGTTGGAACGGGACAACAGGATATTTATTAATAAGTGATGCACCTAATTTATTTAAGACTTAAACATACTCACACACAGACAATCACACACATTTGACCCATTTGGATTCCACCCAAGAAAGAGGTTCAAGATCACCTGCAGAGGTCACAGCGATCTTATTTCATGGTGGCATTGAATAAAGAAGAAAAAAAAGCATGGATTATGTTCTGAAATGACAGGTTATGAGGATTCTGGTCATGTGTGGAAAAAGTGATTCAAAGTTTGTTTGATTTTATTTTTCCTGCAGTGCTCCAAGAATAATTATGCTTGTTTTTATTATTTGGAAGTGACCCCCTTAAAAATCTATGATCTCTATTTTCTCTCTGACATCTTCAGCTGGAAAAAAACAGCATATTTATTGGCAGTACCCAATACTGAAGTGTAATTCTGCAATTGCAGATGCATTACACAGATTTTAGAGTTAAACTATTACAAATTGATGTTACTGTACTGAATAGATTTGTCTGCATCGTTTTGAACAGAAGCATTTGTTTGATTTGTTGTGGAATGGAAGGGAGCACATGTTAATATCAAACCATTTTGCTTTACCTATCCAATATATCTGAGCTCTATAGGTCTTCCTAAGAAGATGACGAAAGTCTTGTTTCATAACAAGCTATTCACACATTGGCTAAATTATTAATACATGAAAGTTCTCACAGTACATGTAGCTCTTTTGAAGACGGGGTATCTAGTGACAAAAAAGTTCAACGTTGTGTTTTTTAAAAGGCTGCCGTGGGTATGTGATTTTACAAAGAAACGCATGTTTATGATATCCTGATTGATTTACACCATAGAATAGGTATTTTGTAAGTCTGCCTCTGAATGAAAGGGTCAAGATTAATGCAAGCAAATTGCATGAAACTGAAAACAGTCCAGTAGCATAGCCTGATTAGCCAGCTCAAACAACGGAACTACATTTCTTTTATTTACTTTAATTTTATTCCACCAAGAGTAGCATATCTAATGAACAACCATACACTGGTGCTGATGTTGGGAACAGATGATTGATAGTCAATTGCCGACATTCCAACAGTCAGAATCTTGACCAAAGCGATTGAACACACAAACTTTCGCTGATATCTTTTGCTGAGTGTATTTTAACAAAATGGCCACTGTTGACCAAAAGATTTACAGGGCTATAAGCATCAGTGATCTTAAAGCAGCAATGAACCGAAGTTTCAAAATAACAATATTATACACAAGTGACATCTGGAGTTCAATAATAATGCATTAAGGAATTGATTGGGCTGCATTATCATCATGGAGAATAGTATCTTAAAGACCCACTTTACATAACAGACCGCATTAATTTAAATTGTTACACTTTTTTTTTCATATATGTTCCACCAATGACATATCTCTTGGTTGTACTGGAGGTTTTTGTTTGTATTTCAGTTTTTTTCGCCCCCACTGAATTAGGAATTCATCTTGTATTACAAACGTGTGGCTCTATTTGCTTTGTAATATCATATGGGGGCATTCATTCTGACAATTTATACTCAAGTCAGCATTTCCACAGCCATCACGACGCTGTCACGTTATGCAAGGTGCTCAGTTTTCTCAAAAACAAAAGCTTTTTTGATATCCTTTCTCTTTTAGGAATTTATTGAGTGAAAATATCAACATGCCAAGGAATTGTTAACCCTCCGTTATCAAACTAATGCAACTTTTTAGAAGCTGTTACCTGACTTAAACTGCCAAAATAATCATTTGTCATTGTTTTTGGATTTGAAACACTGATGCTTGACATGCCTGTTAATTTTCGAAGAGCGAGACCATTATAAGCAAATGTTTGGTTTTGTTGTGCTTTTCAGCGTCATTGCCTGTGCATTCCAATACTGTTTTGATAGAAGATGGTTTTGCTTGACTGAACCAGCAGTTCATACTCAAATACATTTATTCTGAAAAACTGAAAAAGACGATCCATCTCTGAGTTGCTCAGACTGCTGAACTATTTTTCCCCTCACTGGTCAATATTATTTTTTTTAGTGTGTTTCTGTATTCATATTGACTTCGGCATCTAATGTTCTTACAAACTTATTTTTTTCTGTTGAATATGAAGAGGAATGTCACATCCCACACAAAGGATGTTTCGTAGACTGAATGGGGAAGAGGAATCAGGGCTTTGTGTTAATTAAAGTTTTGTTGTTTTGTACCTTTGTTGTTGATATTTTTTCAGTGTTTTGCATGGAACCCTAATACAGGCTTTCATAAGGTGTTCAATAAGAAGACATCAGATTTTGTTAGCTTTCTTAAGGTTCCCATGTGGTCTACTCTTCTTCCTGTCTTTTCAAGTTCACTAACTGCAGAGAGTTACTTAGCCATAATTTTGTCACAAATGACTTTCCAGAGATTTTTAATCAGGTTTAGATCGGGACTCTGGGCTACCATTTCATTATGTCTCTGTTTTAAGCTTCAAGGAACTGCTTTAGTTGTTGACAAGAGAATAGGGTGTCAAAATTAATTGTTTCTTCGGTGCACCATGATGCAAATGTGGACAATTCGGAATTGGTTCATTAATAGATCTTAACCGGTTATTGCGTAACTCAACTGATGTAATTTATCTCAAATGCGCTGTCGCAGTAGAATACTATGGTGAAGGAGGTGAGCACAAGTTATTAAAACACAGAAACACACACACACGCACAATTCACGGTGTGTGTTTGCTAGACAGTCATTCACTGACACTAAAGTGACAGCAGAAGCCCTGTTTCACTGCTGTAGACAAAATGAAAGTCCATTTATCTCTTGCTCTCTTACACCCCATTCACACAGGGCTTCAGCATCAATGCTTCCCATTCACTTTGAATGGGTGACGTCAGGCATTGCCGAACTGCATTGTGGATCCATTGGCGCCGCTTCAGAGGCATTGCTCGCTGCAGAAGTTGGGACTAGCTCAACTTTTCAAGTGCCGACGGAAGCGTCAGCAAATCAGATCACTGTATATGCAAATACACCAGCTAGACAGTGGCCTATTGCTGACTGAATTTCATTGGCTAATGCTTCCATGACGATCGCTTCAGCCCCAACTTCAGACACGCCTTCAGTCAATCATTGACGATGAAGCCCCGTGTGAATGGGGCGTTACTGTGGTCCTTTGAGCTGCTGGCGTGACGTTTCCTCTCCTTTCGGCTGTTATAGCGATACTTGTGGATCCAGTCATGAACGTGTCTGCAGAGTGAGTTTTCCCCACAGCTTCTATCAGGGGCGGACTGGCCATCTGGCAATTCTGGCAAATGCCAGAAGGGCCGGACCAATTTTTACGTGTGGGCCGGTCAGTTTTTTTTTTAATATGTATTGTTTTTAAGTGCAGACAGCTTTTATCTCTTGCTAGATGTGATATTATGATGATGATAATAAAAATAATAATAATAATAAATGTTAAGCATTTGGCCCAATCGGCAACTGCCGCCTGGTTTCAAGATGGGCCGACCCAATCCAAGGTTACCCGGACATAATCAAAATCTGGCAAGAATGTCATATTATTTCACCCTCTTTACACCTAAATAAATAGTGAATGTGTGTGTCTGTGGGTGGGGCTGTGTCGGTGTGGTAATGTGGGCTGGTGTGGCAACAGTGCCAGGGCTGAATTTTTGTCCCAGTCCGCCCCTGGCTTCTATCATGGATCAGCTGTGATTCCCGCTGCTTTTTATCAGCGTCAGCGATAGCGCCTTAGAGCCAATCGCAGTCCTTTCTGTTGAGCGCCTGACCAATCCAAGGTGTTTTCCAACTCGCTCGATAATGCTCAAATAGCAAGTGGAATATTATTTACGTTTGTTTATTTGCTTTAAATGCTTCAAATGTTCTGTGCATGTGTTTTGTTTGATGCACAAATACAGATAAAATAGTAAAATATAAAATTGTTTATGGAAAACATTGTCAATGCACCGAGATATCAAATTGCACCTAATTGATGGCATGATCATTTTAACCTAATGCCGAGTTCCAACAGCATGTTTTTAGCCCTGATTCTGACTCACCAACAGGTTTTGAGAAATTGACGACAAATGCCAAAAATCACTGGCTAATCAGTGCTCGTTTATGCGAGTAACAATCTCACAGCATGAACAATCAAGGACGCAATATGAGAGAATCACCGACAACCGTGAGATATTTGGCTTGCTAAATATCTGGAGCTGTCGGTTATTTAAATCATGCCGTGTGAAATGAGTTCTGACTGAAAATAACATCAGCAATCACTTACAGCCAATGAGCTAGTATAGGTATCTACAGACCAGCGGAAGGCTGCGGGAGAAGTTAAAATCGCTTATTTTTAACCGACTTGGACCAAAGAAATGGAGGAAAAACTAGTGTAAATTTAGGAGGAGCACTGTGTCTATTTGACGTGTCATCTGATCAAAATCACAATCTGGTCGAAAAGTAAATAAAGTTGAGGATAGATTGTTAATTCTCTTCAAAAGCCAGGTGAGCAACACATGTTTCTAAAGCTAAAGCCTTCTTTTTTTCATTATGTAGTTAATAATGAAAGATATATTATGTAACCTCGCATTGTTGTCATGTCTCTTCTCACTTTGGTTGTGAAATGTATTTTAGACAAGGTTATTCTGTGATCAAAAATGTGGTGCATATTCTCAGGGTAAAACATCACTGATCCTGGGTAGCAAAGAATTCTGGCCTAGATTTGGCATAAATCTGGCACAGCAGGCATTTATCTGGCACTGGCATACAGCATGTGGGCCAAACATGGCCCTAGTCTATCAGTGGTGGCATTGTATTTAAGGTGGCGCGCAATATTTGGCTCAGATGTTAATAATTGATATGTGGACCATGCAAGTTTTGCCCTAAATCTTGACTGGCATTTAAAATAATTTTTTACTATTTTTAAATAAAGAAAAAAATTCTATCAGGTTGCTTTAAGAAAAAGCACGCCCATAGTGCTCCCAAAGCTCAATGATTCATGGGTTTATTAATTTCATCGCTGTCAATTTCATTGCATATAAACTTGGCTGAGACTTGGCCCAGATATGGTCCATGTTTGGCCCTTGTCTGGAAAACTTGGTCCAGTCATGTACTGTAATTCACTGCGGCATGTGGGCCAAGCAAAAGCTGATTGTGTGGGCCAGACCTGGGCCAAAAATATTTTGGTATGAGGGATGCATTTAAAAGTTTAAGTAACAAGCTGATTGGCTGCTGAGGTGACAGCAACCAGTCACGTGCAGCATAAACTGTAGTTGATTATGTCGGAGCAGATTAGGCATGACCTATCAGACTGGGCACGCATAGAGTTCCACAACAGAGCTTTGTATTTTTTTAACACCTAATAGCTAGCTGTCTATTAGTGATAAAACTATCAAAGTATTTCGATTCCTGTCATGTATTCAAACAGTACTTAAATTTAATAACAATTTATTTATAAACTTTACCAATAGGATTCCCCTATGGATGCCATCTTGGGGTCAGATGTGGAAATTTTTTTTGGCGTGTGAACTATTAGTGTATTATGGGTTGGTATACATAGGTTGTATACTTGTTAATGTGGTGCATTGTGGGATGGATCGAATTCTCTTTAAAATGTTCAATATGGTTTCAGGCATCACTACAAGTGGTTGCTTCCTCACTATTTAACAGCAAAAGGGGCAATATTAGATTTTCCTCCAATTTGAGGATGAAAATATTGCCAGCAACTAGCTCTCTGCAACTCTCACATGGTCGCCCACTGAAGCTAAGCAGGGCTGCGCCTGGTCACTACCTGGATGGGAGACCACATGAGAAAGCTAGGTTGCTGCCGGAAGTGGTGTTAGTGAGGCCAGCAGGGGGCGCCCAACCTGTGGTCTGTGTGGGTCCTAATGGGACCCCTTACCCCTCAGTAAGCGCCGTCTTTCGGATGAGATGTTAAACCAAGGTTCTGACTCTCTGTGGTCATTAAAAATCCCAAAGGATGTCCTTCGAAAAAGAGTAGGGGTTTAACCCTGGCATCCTGGCCAAATCTGCCCACTGGCCTCTGTCCATCATGGCCTCCTAATCATCCCCATATCCTAATTGGCTTCATCACTCTGTCTCCTCTCCACCAATCAGCTGGTGTGTGGTGTGCGGTCTGGTGCAAAATGGCTGCACACTGGTGGTGGATGAGGAGGACCACCCATCCCCCCACTCCCACCCCTCCCACCCAATGGTTTAAGTGCTTTGAGTGCCCAGAAAGCGCTATATAAATGTAATTAATTATTATTATTATTATTATTATTATTATTATTACCTGACCCAAATAAATTTGATTTGCTTTTATCACTAAAGTGATGAACACCGAATATCTTTTTCCATAAAACATGTCCACCACCAAAGATCAGTTCAGTCATTTGTTACTTTCATCTAACGAAGGTTTGGTCACTGCATGGCTAAAAATGTAAGGTTTCTCTGATAAAAGAAAATTACCACCAGGTTGCCAGATTAATAGCAATAATTAACAAACCACTGATTATGCATGTGTTAAATGTGCTGCAGTCACAGCCTTAATAGCAGTCACAGTAGCTGTCCGTCACTTTCATTTTGGAGTGGGAAAAACAAGAGGTGATACTAGTTGGTGTAGGAGTAGTTGTCAAGATCTGGATTAAGTCCAACCTCTTTGACCCCAGGCCAAAAATAATCACTTGAAGATTATGTAACTCTAAACTGATCTGTGCTAAAACCATTGAGATCCAAACATGAGCTAGATTGACAATTTGACCTGGAATGTAAATTTAGATCCCAGAATGAACGAGAAGCACCATCAAGTCTATTTAAAGCTGGATTAGAAATCTCAGATATTTGCTGTGCATAATGTCTTAAAGGTTCTTCATTATACACAGGTCAAAAGTAAGACTTCTTCACTTTTTTTTTTTTTTAAGTTTTTTCTTTACTTTTTCATTAAATTTAGAACTGGTTTTTGGTTTGCACCCATTTGCTGTAATAACAGAGGCATTAATGTTTGAATATACGCTGCTTCTAATAAATGTTTATTTGTGTGGGCCAGAGAAGAACTGCTCACCCGACTAGGCTGGTTTCTCACAATATTTTTTTTTCTTTTTTGATGAAATTTGGTTACCTTGCCATTGTTGCCTTTGGCTTGTTTAGCTGGACACCAAATATTCTTTAATAACATTAGTTTGAACTTGTTTTATAAGGAAATGACTTTACTCAGTTATTTAATTAACTGAACTGAAAAATTAAATTACTGTCTCACTATCCACCTCAATATTCCCTCTTGTTTTCTTGTTATAGAAAGGAAAGATATACTGATTTTTTCTCTTATTCGCCATGTGCTTGAAACAAGTACTTTGCATACTTCAGGGTTTTTGTTGTAGCAGTTTATACCTGCCCTTATTTTTATTTTATCAACACTTAAAAATATCCTGCTTTATTAAACACGTCTCTTTTTACAACTGGAAGTCAATCATGTTGGCAGCGTTCATCTGTTATTTTGGGACAGTTATCCAATGTAGTTTACTCAAAATGTGATACGTAGATTATGTAATACTAGAATATTTGATTACATTATCAAAACAAGTAAAAAGTAATCAAATTGCTAATTACTTAATTTTACTTACTGTCATTAAAAAGGTGACTTTAAAAGCATCAAGATTATCAACATTTACTGAAAAATATGACAAAGGTTTGAAACTAACAACTTGATTTGATCTATTTCTGGAACTTAACATTCAAGGATGAACCTGCCTCAATGACAAATACTGTATATCTTTAAATGTGCTTAAACTGTGTTTATAAAACATTGTTTGCTGAGTCTAGGGTATATTTATGCTCTTAACTGTGTTTAATTGTGAAGACATAGAGATAAAAAAAAAAAACAGAAAATAGAACACAGATATAATAAAACGAAAATGTCTTGATAACATTTGAAAACAGTATTGCAGGGCTCCACCTTTGCCTATTTTATAACAATAACTTAAAATAAGTATTTAATTACAATAACTTAACAATAACTATATGTCTCCAGAAAGTTTCAGATCAAAATACTCATCAGATCACTTATTATACCCTGTTGAAAATGTCAATTTTTGGTTCAAAGGTAAATGTAGCTGTTTTGCCCCTGTGCCTTTAAATGCAAATGAGTAGCTTCTCCCCACCTACTCATCTGGGAATGTTTCAGGGATATCAGAATAAACACAGCACAGTAACTGACAGCAGCTCCGACATGAGAAAATGACCCACAGTCACACTGACCCACAGTAATAATAAACCAGAAAGTTTCCGAATGGAAATTTGATGTAATTGTCAGTAGTATCTAGATGCAGCCTTTATAATGCAAGCTGAGATTGCATCACTCAGCACAATGCACTCAATGGAGTGAGTGACTTCACTGTGATGGGTAAGGCTCGGGGTGGGGTTAGATGAGCGCTTTAAAAAGCATTGGATGCAGCTCAGAGTCTGCAGCCAGACCTCTCGTAATTGTTGTGGAGTTTTATTCAGCCTTTACTGCAATAATGAATAAGCCACAAACAAATGCCATTACAATGCTTGTTGGGTGCATGTTTAAAGCCTCATTCACACTACAAGTTACCGTTCATTTCAATGGAGAGCAAATGACTTCCGACGACCTCCGTGTACACGAGAGACAATGACCATTGGCGACCATTTGGCCGTGTCAAGTGACGTGACAAATTTGAAAATCCTTCAACCTTATGCAAATGAAGAGTGACTTTCTTGAGCGACAGCCAGTAGGAGCACCAGTAGAGCTCACATCATCTTCTCTCACCGGTTGTATTCTCTGTGCTGTAGACCTAAACAGACCTGCGTTTGCAGCAGGTCCCAAAGGGATAGATAGCTACAAAGTTGCTGCTAGTGTGAATGAGGCATAAGACGTTGCTCTGTTTTTGCTCATCTAATACTTGCGACAAAGTGACATGCCCAAACAGATACTATTGAAACAGGTAAATACAGTTGAAGTCAGAATTAAAAGCTACCTCGAATTATTAGCCCCCCTGTTTATTTTTTCCCCAATTTCTGTTTAAGGAGGGAAGATTTTTTCAGCACATTTCTAAACATAATAGTTTTAGTAACTCATTTGTAATAACTGCTTTATTTTATCTTTGCCATGATGGCAGTAAATAATATTTGACTAGATATTTTTCAAGACACTTCTATACAGATTAAAGTGACATTTAAAGGCTTAACTAGGTTAATTAAGTTTAACTATAGGCAGGTTAGGGTAATTAGGCTTATTGTATAATGATGATTATTGTATAATCATTATTGTATAATGATGATTTGTTCTAAAGACTATCGGGAAAAAATAGCTTAAAAGGGCTAATAATTTTGACCTTAAAATGGTTTTTAAAAAAATAAAAGCTGCTTTTATTCTAGCCAAAATAAAACAAATAAGACTTTCTTCAGAAGAAAAAATTCAAGAAAAAGTTTCGAGAAAATTTAAGAAAATTCATGGGGGGGGGGGGGGGGGGGGGGCTAATAATTTTGACCTCAACTGTATGCTGCTGTATAGAAATCCATTATACCTAGGTTACTGTGCAAAATATACCTGATTTAGCATCCAAGTTGTGTAATTGAAGCATCCTTGTTTATAGTTGTGTTCACCAGCTCTGGCGATTCCAGCGTTTAAAAATTGCATAGCTCAAAAGTCTAGTTAAAAATTCTGAAAAACACAAAGCGTACCACTTCACAGAGAGTTCAACAGCTCAGTTCAACTCATGGACATGATAATATGTGTTAATACTGAGACGATGATAATATGCGCCTGTTAATCAATATCGGTGAACTTATGGAAATTTTAAAAAGAGACTTGTGTTTATATCACTCTGTGTAAACACTATACCTAAACACACTATTGTTCCAACAGCTTCCAAAAGCTTAATTTGCATGATTTTAAAGGCAATTAAAAGCCAAAATTTTAAGTATTTGCAGTCTAACCAAAAATAGTTGCTGCAGTTAGTTAACTTTACTTATGGACAAAATTAAGTAAAACTATGCCCCAAAAACATGCCTCATAAAGCTGAAAAATGTGCTGTTTAAAACAACATATGATGTTTTCTCACACATGATCTTTCAGAGTTTCTTAAAACTGAACATAAATTAGTTTTATTTATTTATTTATTTTTTTTACAGGTTACATTACATTTTTCATTATATATCAACCTTGTATATTTTACAATCTGTTCTTTAATTTCATTAATATCTTCTTTATTTTTATTACAGTTTTTTCAATTGTTTTGCCACTAATTTCAGAACCCTGGTGTCAATTTTCAAAACTCTAGACACAAAACTCTAAACAGTCACTACTTTTAACACAAGCTCCCCAGTGTTCAAAACTCTGCATGCTGCATTCATTTCTTTAAAGAAGTCTTGCATTTGCAGGATCATTGATTTACATAATCCTTTTATCATACAAATACTACAGGAACACAACTTTATATCACCAGCACACAAGATGCACATCGTTTCAATAAACAATCTCTAATAATCATTAAATATTGTTGTTTAAAATATATGATACAGGTTTCATTGTGGTTTATACATAAGTGTAGAGGGAACAGTACAGACACTGGATACACTGAACTAGTTTTATTCATTCTATCATAATGTAGGTTTACTGTCATTGTTTTCTCACTGCACATCTCCAAATAGAAAGCTGATGTATGGCATGAAATATGGCATCATATGCAAATTACAACTGGATTCCACATACTGTATATAAAATGTCATACTAGTCAATAATATGTCAAAATAATGCAAAAATCTACGCAAAAAGCTCACGTTCAAACACACACACACACACACATACTTATATATACATATATATATATATATATATATATATATATATATATATATATATATATATATATATATATAAATGTGTGTGCGTGAACGTGAGCACGCGCGCAGCCATATGTACGCATATACAAATTATAGGTTATATATTTTTAGGGGTAGAATATATAACATAATAGATAATATATTTACACACAATTCATATGAACTTATGTCACATATAATTTGCTTACGTTTCTATGTATCAGTTTTCTATTTTGGGATTTTGTGTATTGTAGCGAGGCAGAGGGAAAACACAAACACAGTTGAGTAAAGTTACAAACAATGCCTCGGAGGGTTCTTTATTTACAAGTGATATGAGTGAATGAGTGCTCTTCTTGGGGTGCGTGCTCAAGTGCTCCGGGGAGATGGTGAAGGCTGGTGAGAGTTCTGGTGTTGGATCGGTCACGAGCTGGATTCGGCTGTGGGAGAGACAGAGAGAGACAGGCGTTAGCGCAGGGAGTCATGTGGAAATGAAGCTCGCTTTCCTCCTGTGTGGGGCTGGCTTTTATCTCTCCCTGGCTGATGAGGTCCAGCTGTGAGCAATCCGGTGCTGATGAGTTTCCAGCTGGGTATGAATTTGTGACCAGGGCGACGTGGCATCAGTAGACTCGCTACAGTATCTATTAGTCTGGTCTTGTAGATTTGATCACAGGTTCTCCTTTACATCACAGTGGTGTTTTCATTACTCAAAAATCTTGGGAAGAACCTTCTGTCAATGTAAATCCAGGCCTGACACTGGTCTGCTGTGATTGGGCTTTCTTACATACAGTACAGTAATGTCAAATATGAAAACATTGTCTGTAAAAGTGGTACATGGATGGAACAAAGAAACCATAAATATGTAATAAGGATGAATAAAGATGAAATCTATAGATCAGTGGTTCTCAAACTTTTTTTTACCAAGTACCACCTCAGAAAAAAATTGTCTCTTCAAGTACCACCAAAAATTAGCAGTATTGAAATACAGTACCATAGTAGGCCCAGTAAAGCAGCTACAACTCTGCACAGTTAAAAAAACGTGGCTGATTACCTCAGAAATATAGGCTATATGTCATAAACAGCATATTATATACATCATTTTTGATAAATTTTTAAATGTGTGTAGCATGTACATGACATATTTCATTCCTCCTTGTACCACTAGAAGGAAGCCTATGTACCACTAGTGGTACACGTACCACAGTTTGAGAACCACTGCTATAGATAATGTAGTCCAGTTGGGTCATCTTCCATAATTATCCTTAAACTTTCATCATCTAAACATGTAATATTGTACATCAGTTTCTACTCATCAAGAGAAATGCTCCAGTTATTTGTCATTTTGAGTGCTTGTATCAGTTGATAATAACATTGTGTTAAGTAAATGAATACGCATTTATTTCAAATGTAATGTTTGAGTTGCATTTTGAAATGGGATCAATTTGATGTTTAATTGTTTTATATTGAATAGGGGATCTTAGTTCAATAAACAAAATATCTTTGACTTGTGTTTATTGTATCCAAACATTTGACAAAAAGAGTTAAGAGTTTAGCAAAAACCTACAATTTCAGCATTGGTTGTGAATGTTTTGTCTAGAGTTTTAAAAACTGACACCAGAGTTCTGAAATTTGTGGCAAAACAATTGTAAAAAAACGTAATGTCTTCTTAACATTATTCCTCTTTCTGATTTTGATCCTGAAACAATAAAAAATATTTTAATTAAAATATTAACCAAATTTTTATTACTATTTAATGAAAAAAACATGTTTAGTTGAAGTCAGTATGAATTTATTTACTATTGTGGGATAAAGTGGAACTTCCTTTTGACTGGATCATTTTTGTTATATATATATATACTATATTTAATCTCATAAAGAGATTCAGATATCTATTTATTGCAATAGATAAGAATTGTTTAAATATATTCATTCATTCATTTTCTACTCGGCTTAGTCCCTTTATTAATCCAGGGTCGCCACAGGGGAATGAACCGCTAACTTTTGCAGCAAGTTTCTACGCAGCGAATGCCCTTCCAGCCGCAACCCATCATTGAGAAACACACACATTCACTCATACACTACGGACAATTTAGCCTATCCAATTCAACTGGGTGATCAACTGAACATGCAAACTCCACACAGAAATGCCAACTGACCCAGCCGAGGCTCAAACCAGCAACCTTTTTGCTGTGAGGCGACAGCTATGCGCCGCTGCGTCACCTTAAATATATAAAAAGAAATTCAATGTGTGTGCATGTGTGTGTTTGTGTGTGTTTGTGTGTGTTTGTGTGTGTTTGTTCGTGTGTGTGTGTGTGTGTGTGTGAGTGTGTGTGTGTGTGTGTGTGTGTGTGTGTGTGTGTGTGTGTGTGTGTGTGTGTGTGTGTGTGTGTGTGTGTGTGTGTGTGTGTGTGTGTGTGTGTGTGTGTGTGTGTGTGTGCGCGTGTGTGTGTGTGTGTGTGTCTACAAATAATGTCTACAAATAGAGGCCTCTCTTTCTTTCCCTCTCTGTTTCTGTGTGTTGGTATTCTGTCCACACACACACGGAGAAACAGAGGCTTTTCAGCAGATTTTAAAAAAGACCATCAGCTTGTGTCTTGGCAGAATCCAGACTTACTGCTTTCTGCTCATTTGACTTTCTGACTGTTCACATGTAATGGTACGAACAAGCATTAGTGGTGTAAGTTTTCACTGCTCTGAAATGTACACTGTAACAAATTATATGATCAATTAGGCACATGTTTCTGTCATTGTAACTGACTAAACTAAGTTAATCGTGTTCTAACTTAATTTCATAAGTTATGCAAGCTGTTTTAAGTCAGTTTAACATAATGTATGTTCAATGAACTCATAAGGTTAATTTGATTCAGCTTAAAAATGTAAGGCAAGCAAGATTTTCTTTTACCGTGTAGTTGCAAACTAACTTGTCCTGAGAGTTAACAGCATTCTTTGACTTTTCATTACTGAAACATTGAGAAAAGTCAAGAAATATATAATAAATTATACATGATGAAAAAAATATTTACTTTGAATCATTGTTGCACTATAAATGTTACAAAACAAATTACAAAGAAAATGCTTTGATTTAAATTTCAAATTTTGAAGTAAACTGAAATTGTTTATTTAAAATAAACACTCCAAAGGTCTGTCATATTTACAACTCATTTACAGTATATTTATGCAATATCTCTGAATATATAGTATAAAATTAAACACAGTTTACATCAGTTGTATACATCGATGGACATGTTAATCCAAAAACATATGAAATTATTAACCTACAATGTGTAATCAGTTTAATATTTTGTGATGCTCTTTACAACACTTTAAAAGTATTTGATAATAATATTAAAAGGGATTATTATTATCATAACCTTTATTTTACCAGGACAGACACATTGAGATTAAAAATTTCTTTTACAAGAGAATCCTGGCCAGGACTAGGCAGTATACATGTCACATGGGTCTTACAGACAACAAACAAAAACAATTACAGTTAACATGAATCACACATTGACAAACAAACTATTCAAAACATCTACAAGCCTGTGTTTCAATTTCTAAATCATTTATACTCTTTTTAAAAGCAGTGAAATCAATTCTTTAAACTGCATTTTTTATTTGTAGATTATTCCATGCAAAAGGTGCTGCATATTTAAAAGCCTTTTTCCTATCTCAGTCTGCACTTTAGGAACAGACAGTAAATAAATATCCTGTAAGGACAGGTTTTTACAAATTTAATTCTGAAGATATGACGGGAGTATACCCAATATTGATTTGTAAACAAAGACATGCCAATGCTTAAGCCTATGTATGGACAAAGCAGACCATAGTATATTGTAGTATACAACACAATGATGAGTAAGGGATTTAGTTATAAATCTTAGTGCACCATGGTAAACTGTATCCATTGAATGCAGACTCTGAGATGAGGCATGCATATGGATAATATCATCGTAGTACAATATCGTCCAAAATACAATCCATACCTTTCATTAACACATTTAATACTTATTTTAATTAAATATTTAAATTTCTTTTATAATCTCTGTTTTTTTTTAAACCACATTTTTTTTGGATAATTTAGGCATTTGAATATTCTTTAATCACATGTTTGTATTAGGTATTGCACAATTATTTTGACAAATACTTAAATTCTATTATTTTTATTATACAGATTTTTGTATTGTTGTCACGATAAAATGTTAGGTTACTTATTTTAAATTATTTCTTTCATTAATTAATTTATTAATAAAAGTTTTCAAAGTGTCATTATTCTTTATCATTTATTATTATTATTATTATTATTATTATTATTTTATAACTCCTTCTAGGCAACGGTTATATAAAACTATTTTAATTTTGGCTTGACTCAACTAGACGTGAATTCCCTCGAAAAGCCACCTCGAGTGCGCGTGCACAGAGCCTCCGCGTGCCGGCGGACAGAAGAGGAGCGCGCAGCGGGAGGCGCAGGTCACACAAACACTCAGCTCATCCTGAGCGGCGCAGACCGAAGAGAAAGATGTTTACCATGATGCCGTCAGAAGGATACGGGGAATAAACGAATCACTTGGAATACCTTTTTACTTTTGTTTGTTTTCTATCTTTTATTATTATGTGTCCCGGATTAATTTTGTGTCATTTTTAATTTTTCATGTCGAGGACTAGAGAGCGACCCAAACAAATATACTTTTCTCACACCTAATCCGTCCTCCCCTTTTTTCCCTATCAAAATCCTCCGGCAGAGACTGATGGACATGTGGTGGAAAGTGGGACTCGTGCTGGTGATGTTTTGGGGTCTCACAAGCAGCGAAGACCGCGAGGAGCACCGGGAGTCCCCGCCGCGCACAGCGATGCTCCGAGCGCCCGTGGAAACGCTGGACTTTGGCTTTGTGCCGTCGGTGGTGTACGAGACACACGCGTATTATGAACCAGGTCCCATGGGGATTCTTTTCCACATGGTCCACGCGTTTCTTTACGTGGTTCAGCCAAACCCCTTCCCCAAAGGTGAGATGCACACTGGCTTTGGGAGCGCGCAAAAAGTTTCCCACATGTTTACGGTCTGACAAAAAATCACATATGCTTGCAGAATCATAGACTACAGACATATACATATTTAAGTCAATATCACATGGAAGACTGTTTATCCATCTTTGAGAATAGGTTTGGAGATTTATATTATGGCAAGCCATTTTCACATTCATTTCGTTCAACTAGTATTGTTGGGTACACATTTTTAGTTATTTAGGATATTTAGGATTGTATGAGGAAATCTGAATTAACAACATATCTACATTTAAACATGTTGGGGCACAATTTGCTCTAATAGATATATAACATGGGTTGAGTTTAGGATTTGCTTTAGGGTTTGTTGCTTGTCATTATGCATAATTTACTATTATAAGTATAACATAAAACAAGGAATCAGTAATACAGTGTTAAATCGTATAGCTAATACATTATTTTCTAGTAATCTATCAATAACTAGTACCTTTTTCTCCAGTAATGCCTAATAGGTTTGTCAGTAATATTTATTTCTGTGCTACTAATAATGATTCAAATGAATAATTAATTGTGTAAATATGACTAACAAGCTCAAATTGTTCACATCAGTTTTTCAACCATATATTTTTACCACATTGTGGGATAACCTGTAAAAACTTGGGATGGAAACAGGAAGATGTGGATAAAATAAGCAAAATTTTCATAAAATAAAATTTGGTCCAGCTTTTATTATTATTAAAACTTTGTCTCAGCTTTCAAGAAAAGGACAGTTTTGGATGGAAACAGTGTTTTACCGCATATTATTTATATCCTGTCTTCAACTTTAAATGGAAACAGCTGTTGACTAATTGATTAGATTGCTCCGCAATAAGTATTAGTAGGTATCTGAGGATGAGTTGGCAGAAGTACTGGAGAAATTAGCAATGACACTGTCCCTCGATCATGAAAACAAAGATTGTTTATTTTGTCCTTTTTAGCTGCACCTTATGCTCTTGTTCAAGAAACAGCATCTTAACTTCATGATAATGATTATACAGGGACAAAACAGTTCTCGGCATATAGCACACTCTTCTTGAATGGATGAGAATGTTGGGTCTTTAAAGATAACTATTTGTAATCTGACTTTCAATGTAAAGTCAGTTGCAGTTAAGAAAATTACAGTATCAGAGCATATACAGGAATCAGAGAGTAAAATTTAATACCTTTTTTTAAGATTCTTTCGATCTATTTTAAGACCTTAAAACTACTTTAGGTTTCAACAGGAAAACTGGCGAGATTTAACATATTGATATATTTACTAAACATTAATGTAAGAAACTAATTCAAAACTAACACACTATTATATATACTGAATAAAAATCTATTAAATCTAGCTAATTCAGCAGGTTGGCAACTATAGAACTGCAGAAATAATGGTGTTGCCTTGGTTACTGCAGTAAACAAAGCAGCATGATGTCAAATCTAGCAGGATTTGATTGATTTCATAAACTACAGCATCCTGATGTTTGCAGATGCAATTCAGGCAAACTTAAGCATACAACTATACATTGCATAATCAAAAATTGTATAAAATGTATTCATTCATTCATTCATTTTCTTTTCGGCTTAGTCCCTTTATTAATCTCGTGTCACCACAGCGGAATGAAACGCCAACTTTTCCAGCACATGTTTTATGCAGCGGATGCCCTTTCAGCCGCAACCCATCACTGGGAAACACTCACACACTCTCATTCACACACATACACTATGGTCAATTTAGGTGTTCCAATTCACCTACAGTACATGTCTTCAGGAATGCAACTGACCTAGCCGAGGCTCCAACCAGCGACCTTCTAGCTGTGAGGTGACAGCACTACCTACTGCGTCACCGCGTCACCATATACAATTTATTTCCTTGCAAAATACCATTTAAGACTTTTTATTACTTATTAAGGGTTTTAAATTTCTCTACATTGATTTATCAACTTTTAATAATTCTAAGACCCTGTGGACAATGAGTAATCTGCATGAAGAACAGCATGCAGAATGCAATAACTGTGAGATGCAATTGCCTTATTTAGACAAACACTTGTTTTGTGATAAACAACACTACTTGCATAAATATGAAACAAATTCAATTTAAGGAAAAGATGTTAAAACAGCTTGCCATATGTGACCATGCATGGACCACAAAATCTTAAATTACATGGCCTTATGCATATTGATTTTTCTTTTATGCCAAGAATCATTTGGATATCAACTAAAGATCATGTTCCATAAAAATATTTTGTAAAGGTCCTACTGTAAATCTATTAAAACTTAATTTTTACACTTTATTCAGACAACTTAAAAATAGTTTTTTTTTCAGTATTTAGATTTTATTTAATTTACAGATTACAGATTTTTAAATAGTTTTTTTTAAATAGCAAATATTTGCCTAACAAATAAAATGTCCTAATAAATGAAAAATATATAAACAAATAAAAAGACACTTTTGACTGGTTTTGTGGTCCATAGTTACATTTAAAAATCATAATGAAAACAGTGTGTTATGCATACTGTTATGCCTAGAGATCCATTTATAAATTATCATCTTCGTTTTACTTTCAATTAATCAATATGTTGGTTTAACAAATTAATGGATATGGTGGTTTGGAACATTTTTGTAAACTGTATTTACCATTCTAGTTATATTATATAAATGTTTATAGTAATACAGAGAGTCTGATTGCTTATTGGGTGGTGGGAATGTTCGTTGTATTGCAGGAGTGTCAAAACCTCATCTTAATCTGTTTTACACAACTTCATCATTAATCAGTTCTAGAAACTTCCAGACAAATGTGTTGGAGCTAAAATCTGTTGGTGGCTGCCCCTCTGGGAAGCAGGACAGGACACCCCTGCTTTATAACGGATATGTAAATGAAACTTTATCATTAATAAACCTCATCAATATCAATTTGAGTAAAACTGTGACAACTAGCCCAGGTCTGTTTAAGGTCAGGTTGTTGGCAGGTGGTTTTCTTTGTGAGGTCAGCATGTTGAGCATAGACAAGAGCTTGTGTGTGTGTGTGTGTGTAAATGTGTGTCTGTGTAAGTGTGTTTAGAGTAGAATAGGATTGCACAGATAAATCCCTGCTGCCTAACCAATTAGCCGATCTGCTCCATGAGTCACCTGCCCAATCAGGTAAGCTGATAATCTGAGGACCATATGCTCCCAAAGGTACATTCAATGTAAATGCCTCTTCCTGACAAAACGTACACTCATGCAACCCAAATACAACAATTAGGTAAATATTCCAATTGGAAACCACAGATGTTAAAAGAAAAACAGCGCATTATAATCAATGAGATGCTATTTTTTACCTGTAAACATGTGGGTGTGGATTAAGAGGCAGAAGTAGATTAAACAATACAGATATTATTCCCTCTGCAATCCCTTTATTTTCGCTAAAGCATTCTTTGCAGATTCATAACTCCTGATCTTATAGACAGGTACTTCTGATGTTGAGTTGAGGCTGGATTACTGGATTAAACAGCAAGTTACATTGAGCTTCCACACGGATGCACATACACACGGGTCAAGTTAAAGGCCATTATAGTTCTCCATTCCTCCAGTCTCATTTTACAGATTAGTCACAACTCACAGGTTCCAGCATGTTGTCTGTGAAGGAATAGATGGATTTATGCATGATGGATATAATGCAGCTTAATCTAACCACATTCGCTCTGTCTGAGAATGGACAGATGAAGGAAAAGCGAGGGACGTGAATATACATAGTTTGGGTATGGAGCTTAATCCCGGGACTCCCTCCGTCTCAGCCCAGATAAAGCTTAATATCGCTGATCACTGGATTTAAAACTGCGCTGTAATTGAAAGACAGGGAGGTCAACACACAAATATGACCCACTTATGCTGCCATTGTCTGTGTGGGTATGTGGAGTGCTTTCCGTTCTGTTAGTCGGTGCTTTACTTAATGTTTATCTCTGTATGTCATCGTGTTATTTAATATCATGAAAGTCACAGCTCTAGACATAAATACCCCCTATATGTGCTTCAACAGTTCATTGTGTTTGAGTACTTTGCTGTATCTTTGAGAAAAGAGGAAAGAAGGCGAGAGTGCGTGAAAGGGGGGCCGGGGATTAAATAAGAGAGAAATGGGGTTTGGTTGAAGAAGGGAGGAAAAGGGGAAAGAAAGCATTAGAGAGGCAGAGAGACCACTTAACTGCCCAACAGCAAGACCACTGTAAGAGGATTAACCATATGCCTTTATAACCAGTGATACCCTTTCTTATTCACCCATCCTCTCTCTCTCTCTTTCTCTCGCTCTTTTTCTCTCTCTACACACACACACACACAAACACTGTATTGGTGGTTTATAAAGACTCTCCATAGGCATAAGTTCTTTTACACAGTAAAAGACACTTATTGTGTTTAGTCCAAACCCACCCTCACAGAAATCCTATTTCAAGATTATGATTGTAAAAGGATCCCATTAAGTGTGATTATTAAGTATTTTGAATTGAGAACACGAGCCATGTCCATTAACTGCTTTAATAGGGTATATGCCGAGCTAGTGTTTTTTCCATACTGATAAACTTTAGGTGACCTGTAATTGTGAATTTTTTCCATTTTATATGGTTCCTTTTACAGCATCGATGTTGTAATGTTATTAAAATGCATTCAGTTAAATAAACTTCTGGCATTCGTTTAGTTGCTCAAGCAAAAAATGAGACAAAAAGCATTTTACTCGCACGCGCCCATCAGAATCGGCAGGCTAGCGCAGAAGCTCCATTGAATATAATATGGGTAAAATAAATACTCATTTTATAAAGACATGGTGGGGAAAATGCAATTTAATGCAGCGCTTCTTGTACAATCTGAGACCAACTTTATATCGGATATCACTCAGCCAGTGGAGATCGCTGATTTTTAAAGAAAACTGACCTTAAAAGCGCTTAACCCAGGTTACTGGCAAATTCAAAGTCCTATTATTCTTAAGCATATATCCTATAGATTAATATATATATATATATATATATATATATATATATATATATATATATATATATATATATATATATATATATATATATATATATATATATATATATATATATATATATATATATATATATATATATACACACACACACACTAATCTATATATACTAATCTATATATATATATATTTTTTTTTTTTCTTTAATTTAATTCAATTTCGATTTTTTTTACAATAATTATTGTTCCAAAGCAGCTTCACACAAGGTTCATGTTATTGTATTTAGAAACAATGTTTTTGTAACTTAAAAATAATTATTTCTGCTAATATCAGAATAGTTATAAAAATAATTATGTAGAATACTTCAAAAATAATTCTGCTAAACTGATTTGCTATTTGCTAATGCTATTTGTAGATGCCTTAACAGTTTTTATAATCAAATGTTCAAAAGGGTAGCATTTCCTTATTTTTAATAATACTTTTTTAATATATAAATAAATAAAAAATAAAAATAAAATAAAAATAAATATATATATATATATATATATATATATATATTATTATTTTTTTTAAATTAGCACGATCGCCTCACAGCAAGAAGGTCGCTGGTTCGAGCCTTGGCTGGGTCAGTTGCCGTTTCTGTGTGTAGTTTGTATGTTCTCACCGTGTTCACGTGGGTTTCCTCTGGGTGCTCCGGTTTCCCCCACAAGTCCAAAGACATGCGGTACAGGTGAATTGGGAAAGCTAAATTGTCCGTAGTGTATGTGTGTGAAAAAGTGGGTGTGGATGTTTCCCAGTGATGGGTTGCAGCTGGAAAAGCATCCGCTGCATAAAAACATATGCTGAACAAGTTGGCGATTCATTCTGCTGTGGCGACCCCTGATTAATAGAGGAACTAAGCCGAAAAGAAAATGAATGAATGAATGAAACATAAATGTAAATGTGTATTACATAACCTTGTTTAAATATATTTACTGTTACTTTTACTGTTAAAACGAATTCTTTTAAAATAAATAAATACATTTTCTTCCAAATTACATCTTTTTAGTCTGAACATAATGGTCACAATTTACTGTAACGTTCCATTAGTTTATGGCAGTATGCTCGGGTATTCTGTTTGGATGGGGATACATCAATTTCTTGAAAATTGCTTGCCAAGCTTACGATTAAATTTCATATTAGGAATCATCAATATAATTAAACAACAGCTGTGTCTTTAGTTTCATTTCTAAACATCCAAATTCCACAAAATCTGCAGAAACTCACGTCTGGTCCAAGCCCCTCCCCTAGAGTATCGTTGGCCTATAGCGATCGATGATTGGCTCCTGTACTAGAAGGCAGGCTTTATTCGCCATATATCGATCAATGATTATCTCCTGTGCTAGTAGGCGGGGCTTTATTCACTATGCTGACCGTTACACCCTATTCAAAAAGATACGAGTGACAAGTCTTGTGTATTCTAGAGTCTTTGATAATATACACTCACCGGCCACTTTATTAGGTACACCTGTCGAACTGCTCATTTAAGGCAAATTTATAATCAGCCAATCACATGGCAGCAACTAACTGTTTTTAGGCATGTAGACATGGTCAAGACTATCTGCTGCAGTTCAAACCGAACATCAGAATGGTGATTAAAGTGACGTGGCATGGTTGTTGGTGCCAAAATGTCTGGTCTAAGTATTTCAGAAACTGCTGATCTACTGGGATTTTCATGCACAACCATCTCTAGTGTTTACAGAGAATGGTCCAAAAAAGAGAAAATATCCAGTGAGTCGCAATTCTGTGGGTGCAAATGCTTTGTTGATGTCAGAGGTCAGAGGAGAATGGCCAGACTGGTTCAATCTGATAGAAAGGCAATAGTAACTCAAATAACCACTCATTACAACTGAGGTAGAGCATCTCTGAACACACATCACGTCCATCCTTGAGGTGAATGGGCTACAGCAACAGAAGACCGCACCAGTTGCCACTCCTGTCAGCTAAGAACAGAAAACTGAGGCTAAAATTCGCACAGGCTCACAAAACTGGACAACAGAAGATTGGAAAAACGTTGCCTGGTCTGATGAGTCTCGATTTCTAAATAGTAGGGTCAGAATTTGGTGTCAACAACATTAAAGCCTTGTATCAATGGTTCAGGCTGGTGTTGGTGGTGTAATGGTGTGGGGGATATTTTCTTGGCTCATCAGTACCAATTGAGCATCGTGTCAACACCACAGCCTGCCTGAGATTGTTGCTGACCATGTCCATCACTTTATGACCACAGTGTACCCATCTTCTGATGGCTACTCCCAGCAGGATAACGTGCCATATCATAAAGCGTGAATCATCTCAGACTGGTTTCTTAAACATGACAATGAGTTCACTGTACTCAAATGGCCTTCACAGTCACTAGACTCAATCTAAGAGATCACCTCATTGATGTGGTGGAATGGGAGAATTGCATCATAGATGTGCAGCAACTGCGTGATGCTATCATGTCATGTATGGAACAACATTTTTGAGGAATATTTCCAGTACCTTATTGAATCTACGCCACGAAGGATTAAGGCAGTTCTGAAGGTCAAAAGTGGGTACCTAATTAAGTGGTCGGCGAGTGTATAAACCTATTCATGTATAGTATATATTACAAAGTGTATGTTTTTTTTATTTTGCTACCTATAGAACTAGGGAAGTACTGCACTCTTAAAAAGTAAGTTTCCTTTAATTTCAGTGATGGTTCCATAAACAGCAATTTTTATTTTTTTTGTGAAAGAACATACTTCAGATGATCAAACTGTTCTTTAAATCAGGAAAGAAAATGTTTTCTGAGGAACAAAGAACGCTTCTTTTATAGTATTACTGTATGAAAACATAATTTTGGATTAGTTACTTTTAAAATGCAGGTGTTTTCACTAAAGAGAGGCATGATTTTGGGCTTTTAATAGTGTCATAGTAATTAGACAGGGCATCTGTGATCAGTAGAAATGCAGTGCTGTGTAGTTAATGCTGTTAAGCGCAATCTTGGCCATGCCATTATATTTTGGATCATGTTCTGGTGATCTCCCTGCAAGGTGTCAGGCCAGAAAAAAATACCTGCTAAATATAGTACAACAGCAAAGAAGCTAATCCTTTTATGCAAAGGTGTTTTAGGGTTAAGTGTTTGTTTATGTCCGCGAGTGAGCATAGCCGTGCACAGTTCACGTCTGCCACTGGGAGAGGAGATGTTTCATAAAGGACACATTTCAATTTACTCAAAATATATATGCTGCTCATGTACCTAATGGCATTATGAATCTTAAAATAACATTAGATCAGTGTAGGCTGTGTTTATATTTATGTGTTATATATATTTTACATTCAATAAAGACAATTAGGCAGCATGGTGGCTAAATAGTTGGCATGGCTGCTTCACAGCAAGAAAGTTGATGGTTTGAGTCCTAGTTTGACCAGGTGGCCTTTCTGTGTGGTGTTTGCATGTTCTACATCTGCATGGGTTTCTTCTGGTTGTTCTAGTTTTCTCGCAAAATCCAAAGATATGCGAAATAGATGAATTAGATGAACTAAAGAGGCCATCATGTGTTAATGTGAGAGTGTGTAGGTGTTTACACACTGTTTTGAGTTGTGACCTGAAAGGGCATGTGCTGTGTAAAACAATTGCCAGAGCAATTGATGGTTCATTCTGCTGCGAGCGCCTAATAAAGCAGGAAATAAGCTGAAGGAAAGTGCTGGAGGATGATTAGAATATATATCATATATTACTCACTATAGACATACCATGTTAATGTCAATGTACAGGTCGTGATGCTTAATAAACTCTAAACCTTTCAGAACCATTTTCATGAAGACTATACTTTCTATGTATATCAAAAGATTTATATTTATAATGAAAAAATGTCATTAAAAAGATATTTAATAATAATTAAAAACTTGTTAGAGCTGTTATTAATTTTGTATTTATTTATGTATTAATTCATTCATTCATTCTTTCATTCATTAATGTATTCATTTATTTTTGTGTTGTGTTGGTTCTTCACTATTGTCGTTAGGGATACAGTACTTACCTGAAAGAAGTGAGGTATATAAATGCATTAAGGCTAAGTTTAGTTCACGTGAGGTAAAATGTGATGGGTGAGACCTTTGTCATCAGGTATTAGGTTAAGTCTCTTCAATCTTTTCAACCAGTTTTAAGTTTAGACAAAACTAAATATGTGAACTAAATCATAAAAAGGTGGTCAGAATTAATTTGAGCATGTTATATATACGTTACGGTAAATTAATCTAATCATTATGCCCATTTCTAGCTTTGTTTATTTTCCCTTCTAATAATTTTAGCCAAAGGTTTTGTTTCTTGGATTAAACATCACTGACGTTTAATATATTTGTGGATTCAAAGTGTGTAGGAGATTATTATGCTATTAAGTGGTGTATGACCTAAACATGGAGATAAATATCATTCATATACAGAAATGTAGGTTAAGCAGATGGTTTGTAACAGATGGTTTTGTACTGTAGCAATAGAATTAGTATGAACAACATGACACTGATGCCATAGCCACCACGCTATTTAGTGCTTAACAGACACCTGCAGTGCTTTATTCAGGTTTGCTTTTAACATTACCAGCATAATCAGCTGTCTCTGAACACCAGTGCTTGGCACTGTATCTGTAACCACTGTTTAAATCAAATAGCACATGTATAATAACCCTTGTATGAAAATCCCTTTGCCTAAAAACAGGTTAGACTGTTTGCAACAGACCATTTAAGAATAACCTAACCATTTTGTTCTCAGAGCAATACAGTAAAACATTTCTTCAAAAATAAGATTATTATAAAACACCATTACTCTCTTACTTTCTCTCTCAAAAACTAACAAACAAACATGGTTCCAACATTTTAACAATTAAAACGTTTAATATTTAATTTATTTTATAGAAATGTCACACTTGAGAAATTAATATGTTCAGGGATAATAGAAGTGTTTCATCCTTTTTATACAATCCAATCAATCACATCAATATATTTCGTGAAGCATTCTTTAGTTTCCAGGTTGTAGTTATCAAACATTTTATTTTGTTGGATTTATGAAGTAATCTGGTCAATTTGTTGTTACAGATCTCATTGTTAAAATGGTGCAGCAGAACATGGGAGGAATTAAAGGAGATGATTACAAAAAGGTGTGTGCTTAGGATTTATGTGCTTATAATGGTCACACTGTGTGTAATTTAATCAAAATGGAGATGCATTGAGAATCAAAAGAGCAGTTTGTAAGCACTGCATAACTGTACTGGTACAAATTGATGAGTTGCTCAAACTTTAAACTTGAACAATCTGATTACAGACTTTAATGAATTTGTTTTTTGTTTTTTTGATCTTTAGAATTAAGTTATGGATTTCATCTTAAAGTTCACTTGATTAATATATTTTGTTTCGTTTTTGTTGTGTAACTGGTTCCACTTTATATTTAGTGGCCTTAATTACTATGTACTTACATTTAAATTATTCATTTGCTACAATGTACAGAACCTACCCATACCCATACCTACCCATATCCCAAAACCTTACCTATATCTAAGCCACACAATATCTGCACACGCAAAAATCTGCAGATTTCAGTAGCTTTTTAGCCCATCATTGAGTCTATTTATTTACTTGTGTAAATGTGTATAAATTTATATTTATTCATTTTATAGTAAAATTATTTTTAGTAAAATTATTGACTAATGTTATTGAGTAATATTTTCTGTATTTTATTAGCTCTATTATATGAAATACTTGCTTTACTTACCAATTAAGTGGATCAAATTGGGTTTGCTTTGTAAAAATTAAATAAATGTTAAAAACGTATTGTTTTTTAATTTAAAATATTACATTTTTAGTTACGATACTCCCAAAAATCATTCCACATAAATCCACAGATTTTTAATTTTATTTTTATTAAAATTCTGTGCAGAAATAGAAAAAAATGTTTGCAGATTTTGTCTGGCCCTACCTATAACCCAAGAGCACCATAAGTGCTGTGCAATACAATATGAATACAATAAGTACATTGTACTTATTTTTTGGTGTAAGTACTGAGTTGTGAGGGCCACTTGATATAATGTAGGACAGTGGAAGTGAAATTTATTTTCTACTTCTGTAATATATAATAGATTGAATGGAATCATGTTCTAATCTCTCTTTCTTTCTCTTTGTGTTGGGAATGCAAATGATGTCTCTTCAACTCTACACCAATGCAGCCAGAGAATGTTGTACTATTACTTCAGGTACTGTTTAAAATGTTTTTTTTTTTCTTACATCACGCACTGCCACTCTTTCCATTACAAATCTCAAATAGATTATTTAGAGTTTTTTGTTGTACTTTTTGGATACACATCCTCCTTGTACACCTCCATGAGGTGGCGTTGCTTGTCAGATTATCCTGCAAACTACTGACAAAAATCCTTCACAAAACCCAACCAACAATGTTTTCAAAAGCAAACAGAAGAGAAAAGTGCACCGTGACCACATAGTTTTACCTTGATCTTACATTGCTTTTATCTCTTTTGTGGTGAATTTACCAGACTCGAGCTCAAGCGCTCTGCATTACAAGAACAAAACCGAACGAAGTGAGCTACTGAGCAAACTAACTACAGCAGAAAATTTGTTCAAATATAGATACATACAGTTAAAATTTGACGTACAGTCAACATTATTAGCCCTCTTGTGATTTTTTAAAAATATTTCCCAAATTATGTTTACCAGAGCAAATCATTTTTCACAGTATTTACTATAATATACAGTTGAAGTCAGAATTATTAGCCCCCCTAAATTATTAGCCCGCCTGTTTATTTTTCCCCCCTAATTTCTGTTTAACAGAGAGAAGATTTTGATCACACTTTATTTTGATGGTCCGTTTGTTAAATTTAAGTTAAATTGAATCTACATGCCAACTAACTCCCATTGGATTATAAGTAGACTGTTAGGTTGGGGTTTGGGTTAGGGTTACCTGTAAGATGCCATGTACTTGCAAAGTTTCTTATAGTCAGTTAAATATCTGTTGAAGGAGCATTGTCAACAGATAGGGATACAGTCTACTAATACTCAAATGGACCATCAAAACAAAGTGTTAATAAGATTTTTTAAACACATTCCTAAACATAATAGTTTTAGTAACTCATTTCTAATTATTGATTTATTTTATCTTTGTCATGATGACAGTAAATAATATTTGACTAGATATTTTTCAAGACACTTCTATACAGCTTAAAGTGACATTTAAAGGCTTAACTAAGTTAATTAGGTTAACTATTCAGGTTAGGGTAATTAGGCAAGTTATTGTATAATGATGGTTTGTTCTGTTGACTATCGGAAAACATAAAGCTTAAGGGGGCTAATAATTTTGTCCTTAAAATGGTGTTTAAAAATTAAAAACTGCTTTTATTCTAGCTGAAATAAAACAAATAAGACTTTCTCCAGAAGAACTTTTTATCATTTTGATATGCTAAAGAACAAACCATTGTTATACAGTGAATTGCCTATAACTCTAACTTGCCTAGTTAATCTAATTAATCTAGTTAAGCCTTTAAAATGAGCTTTAAGTGGAATACTAGCATTGTGAAAAAACCTCTAGTAAAATATTATTTGTTAAATTTTGTATTATGTCATTATTTATTATGTCATATAATGTCATATTAGAAATGAGTTATTAAAACCATCTTGTTTTAAAAATCAGTTGAAAAGATCTTCTCTCCGTTAAACAGAAATTGGGGGAAAAACATAAATGAATTAAGATTTAACAGGAGGGCTAATAATTCTGACCTCAACTTGAGGTGAAGAAAACATATTTGATTACAAATCATAGAATATTTGGTGTTGTGCAAGACACTGCATGTAAATAATACTTTTTAAATTATTAATATGTCCCTGTAAATATCATTAGTGTGAAAAAGAACAAAAGTTGTTAGCATCATACTGCTCCATGACATTCATTTTACATGGAAAATGTGCTTTCACAAAAATATAGGCTGAAGCAAGTATGTCCAATGAGCCTGTGTTGACATTTTCTTACAATTCTTGTGATTTAGGTTTTGCTATTTACATTTAAACACATTTTCATGAAATATTAATATTTGATATTAACTGCATCAAATGATCTCTTCTCTTCTGCAGACTATCTATTATGAGCTGGGCTTTATAGTGCTGTCAGTGCTGGGGGTGTTTTTTGTGCTCCTCATGCCAATAGTGGGTCTGTGTTTCTGCGTGTGCCGCTGCTGTGAGAACTGTGGTGGCGAGATGCATCAGAGACAGAAGAAGAATGGAGACTGCCTGCGTGGATTTTACATGGCCACACTCATCGCTACCTCTGTCTTCCTCGCGTAAGTCCTCCTCATCTACATTCACTGCTTGTACACATTTCATTTGCTTGTAAAAAAAAGTTATGCAACAAAGGCATGACATTTGATAGAAGGTTCTTAATTTAAAGTTTTTCAAATAATTTTAAACATAATTGGTTGAATTTTTTGGTGCCGCTTGATCCCTCTAAAGCAGGGGTCACCAAACTTGCTCCTGGAGGGCCGGTGTCCTGCAGATTTTAGCTCCAACCCTAATCAAACACACCTGAACAAGCTAATCAAGGTCTTACTAGATATACTTGAAACACCCAGGCAGGTGTATTGAGGCAAGTTAGAGCTAAAACCTGCAGGGACACCGGCCCTCCTGGACCGAGATTGGTGACCCCTGCTCTAAAGGATCTCCAAATAAACAAGACATTCTACTGTAGCTCTGACTGATTTTAAATAGTAATTTTGGTTAATTTCACTTATAAAAATGGCATACGTTATTAGTAATTCTTGAGAAATTAGAAACAATATACTTATAAATCCTTGCCTATTAAGCAAATTAACATTATTATACATTTATTTATCTATCTATCTATCTATCTATCTATCTATCTATCTATCTATCTATCTATCTATCTATCTATCTATCTATCTATCTATCTATCTATCTATCTATCTATCTATCTATCTATCTATCTATCTATCTACCCACCCACCCACCCACCAATCATCCATCCATCCATCCATCCATCCATCCATCCATCCATCCGTCCATCCGTCTATCTATCTATTGATTTGTCGATCAATCTATTTATGCCTGTCTATCGATTTATTACAGAAAAATCTATCTAATCTGTGTCTAAAACATGCTGTATATTAGGCATTGTACAGAATAGTTTACAAATGTTTTCAAATATATTGAGATATGTACATACATGTGTCACTGTACAGTATAGTCAGTTAGTGTACATCAGCTGGACCAACTTGAAAAACTGAAAAACACATTGATGATGGCAGGGTTGCCAGATTTTATTCCTGATTTGAAATTGTAACGAGGTTGCTACAGCACAGGCTCATTAAAAACACGATTCAGCCTACATTTTTGTGAAAAGAATGTGAACATCAGTTTCTCAAAAATATATTTACAGTTTTTCTCAATTCTGGATTGAAATTTTTATTTTTTAAACCAATAAGTTCAGATTTCTGAACAATTAGCTTCTTTTTCAAATAAGAGTAGAATTTCTTGTTGATTTATGCAAATTTAACATGCTTTGGCACATGTTCGCAAATAGCAAATACAATGTAATTTGGACAAAAAATATTTGCATATGGCTTGTTGATCAAAACTGATGAGTCGATTCTTATTTTACAGCTTTGGTGCATTTCTCACAACATTATTTTCATTTGTACAACAGTTAATGCATTTCTCAAAATAATCATTTGTGCACATTATAGTAGCAGTTTCTCATTCCTTTCAACAAATTGCAAATGCTTTTGGACATGCATCAATTGCTTCCATACAACTCTCAGCTGTCTTATAACATTATCAATTGCTAATGTCTTGTCAGTCAAAATTAACTAAACTTGTGAATACTGAATAGTCATTCCATATAAAACTTATAGTCCTCATTTCATTACTTGAGTCATTACATACAAAAATGATGAAGTAGTTGTCAAAATCTGTCAAGCTAATTAAAAAAGAAAAAGAAAATTGAATCTTTTTTTTTTCCCTGAAAATATTTTCTAAATTGAACAATTTGATGAATTATTTACATACCTGTGTATGTTGTAGGTTAAGTTCCAATTTGTACTGTAATATTGTTTACTGTTGAGTTGTGCACAGCTCTACCCAAATGAAGTTTATGTTTGTTGTAAATGAGGGTGTATTTATTCTGTTGCACACTGCTGTCAATAAAATAGAATTGCAAAGAGCAAATGCAGTAAATATGTAAAACATACATATTCAGTGTCTTGTACTCAGATACCTCACTAAATGCAGTAATGTCTAACTTTACTGTAGTTTTCAAATGGCTGTGCAAATAGTATATAGTGCTGTCTTGAGCGTTTTGAGGAAGTGTCACCAAACTCTGACTATTTGCATTGGAAAACATTTACAGAGTCATAATCTGTCATAATAAAAATATGACAAAGCCATTTGACTATCTTGTTTATAAACAATGGTGTCAGGAATTTTCATCTTGACACTTTCATTGACATGAATACTTGCTTTTAAGGAATAAACTATCCAAGTGACATATTTTTGCTGGTTATCAGCTAGGTTTTGCAGTTTGCACGAATTGTTTTGAGAAATGCATTAACTGTTGTGCAAATGTAAATAGTGATGTGAAAAATGCACCAAAGGGACTGAGAAAACCTGTAATAAATGTGTCACTGTACAGTATGGTCGGTTAGTGTACATCAGCTGGACCAGCTTGAAAAACTGAAAAACACATTTCATAATGTCAGGGTTGCCAGATTTCATTCCTGATTTGTAATTGTAATGAGGTTGCTGCAACACAGGCTCATTAGAAATACATGATGCAGACTACATTTTTGTGAAAAGAAAGTATACATTGGTTTGACATCAGTTTTAGGTAAAAAAAAAAAAATGTTACCTGGCAGTTTGATGCCAGTAAATATTGTCCTTTTTTCACATTTGATATTTTTATTGATGATTAAAGGAATATTTATTTACACCAAATAAATACCACAAATACTGAACAATGTGTAAAATTTGTAATCAAACAAGGTTGCCTTATATAAATCTGTAAGCTATGGGTATAGATGGTCAGTACACTCTTTAGCTTACTGTGTATGGTGGTATACTTATGATGCAACATGCTCGAGTTCAAATCCAGTGAAGCAGTTCCATAAATTAATTACACAAAAACATTTTTTTTCTTTTTAAATGAAGGTAAAACTATGGTTGCAGTGCACTTTTCTCTTGCATATGCTTTCAAAACACTATTGATTGGGTTTAGGGGAGGGTTTAAAACCCACCTTTTCATGGATGTACTGTATACCAATAGGACATACCCTAAATAACGCATTTGTTTCTCAAAATTGTAGACAGCGCCATCCAGTGGTTTTGTCATCTGAAAAGTGAAGCACAATTTACCCACAACAATGTATTTCCAATGAGCCTGGGCTGTCAATCATTTAAACTCGGCCGTGATCTGTATGCTCATGTATTTCAGACATTCCTTTGTCTGAAATGATTAGTAATATCCCTTACCTGTCCCCATTCTATAACAAAAAAACCCAAATTCAACTCAAATGCTGAGAAAATAACTATAATGTTGACTTGCATCTATGTAGCTGTGTATCTGTCTATACAGCATAGTATGCTGGTATGTGCTATACAGAACGTTTAAATGGGACCTATCACGAAGCAGCCGCCCGCCATTTTAGTTTTCGCACTGTATCTGCTGATGTTAATGTGACTAAGAGGTCATATAACAATATAGATTTTGAGTTTTACGATGCACAAATCAACATTGTAGTCTCAATAGGCTGCCTTATTCACTGTTATTTACACTTTTAGTTTTTCACAGAGATATCTATTTTTGAACATGCCGCTATGCTGATGCATAGGCATGTGTAACTGCATTCTTTTGAATGAAAATAAAAGGGGCAGTTTCAAAGAGTTATAAGAAACATTTGTGGGGTACTTTGAGATAAACATACTCCAGGGACATCAGATACTTATTAATTTACATGTTGTAAAAAGGAGCATAATTGGTCTCTTTGAAGATATATTTAAGAAAATGTGCAGGTGACTAAATGGGTGGTGGAGGCCAGTTTGCGTGCAAATGTGTTCACCTAGTTAAAGTACATTAGACTTATTTACATCTAGAAATAGAATAGAGGTCACGGGTACACTGAACCACCATCATCCTATCCCATCACTGCTCTCTCTCTCTACTCTGTGATAAACACAAGCTGTGCTGCTCCACACTAATCTAACCAGGCTGGCTACTGGGTCTCTGTGTGAATGTGTTGGCGCTTGTTTGTTTAATGTGTTTTATTTTTGTGTGTTCTGTCATACTTGGAATAATAATGAATTATTAACTGATACTTTAGAAAACGGTTCGACTAATTAGACGAGATTGTGTGCCTGTTGTCATAGTGGAGGTTTGCAGCTCTGCTAGAGTGCAGAGAACACACCTGCAGTGGTCTAGAATGGCACATTCACACATGTGACATTGATAGCCCTGAGTCTGTCCAGAGAGAAAGTCCTGTCTTTATTTCGGCACCCCATCCCCCTCATTCATTGACTCTGTTCACTCTCTTTTTCTTTCTGTTTTCTTTTTTTTCTGTGACAGTGCTGACAGCAGTTGCTTGGGTCACAATGGCCGTTTGTGAGGCTTTGACTGTACTGTGAGTGTGTTTGTGTGTGTCTTGATGGACTTTCAATGACTGGCTGAAGGGCTTGCTGTAATTGTGTTGGATGAGGTCTGCAAGCAGAGAACATGACTGTGCAAATCTGCTTTGTTTCGTTTTTCACTCTTTTCTTTTTCTGTATGTATGGCTTTCTTTGTTAAATCACATTTCCTCTTTAATAAATCTTTTTTTTTTTGTTTTACCTGGGGAGAAAGATGGAGTGAGAGAAACAGTGAAAGAACAAACAAGAGAGTGGGGAAATGAGGAAAGAGGCTTACAATCTGTAATCAGAAGCCACAATTTAATATGTATCTGCAGCACTCAATTAGGAAAGTGTTATCTCTAGATTGTTGCTATGAGAGCACCAGTGTGTGTGTGAATGTTGACTGATGTTAGCGACTTCATTTTGTATCTCAATTTTATGGTTTTAAGATTTAGATGTATTTTTTAAAGATCATATATTCTAAATATAGTTTTGAAACTGCACTAATGTTGTCAGTTTTGATCAAAGTAATGAGAATCAAGTATGGGAAAATGAAGTATGAGGTGATGTCTTGAAAATGTTAACCCGTTTAGGCAGAAGTGTCAAAACGCAATCTTTTTGTTTATGTCTTCCAAATGCAAGTGTTGTCACTGTTTTGCAGTACAGCTTATAGATATACTCGAGGCTTACATACTGAAACTAGCACCTAAAAAAATTATTAAGATGTCACAGGAACTTTTTAACATATTTTTGTATTCAACAAAATAAAAAGACACACACTGGTTTGGAACAAGTCAGGAATGAGTAAATTCTGAAAGAATTTCGTTTTTTTTTTTTTTTGGGGTGAACAGTGACAATGAAGTCTGGAGAAGGCTTTCTATCTGCGTTTCCATTTTATAGCAATGCTACATTTCACTAGTCCAATACTTTATGTAAAATAATTTGAAATTAGCTTTTTTGTTTTAGATAAATCCCACATCAAAATATCCATCAAGTATGTGTCTAATGTACAATATCTCATTTTTTTTATAGTGAAAAGGGCTATACAAATAAACTTGAACTGAATTGAACTAAACATTGATGATACAGCAGTCAAACAAATACCCAGTTCACTGAATATTTGCCCTTTCTCAAATGTAAATAGCGCCATATCGTGGTCGCATGTTATTACTGCAGGACCACATGGAGTCTATATAGGGCCATACTGTATATACTTGCAAAATTAAAATTAAAGACTTGCAAACAAAAAATAAAGTACTGAGCAAATGATAAATGCAAATCTCTAAAAATCTCAAAGCAAAAATGTATTTTTGAAAAATACAAATTAATTTTGTAAAAAAAAAAAAAATGCAAAGGGAAATTTAAGCTTTGGGATATAAAAATAAAACTTACAAAAAAAAAAAAAAAAAAAAAAAAGAACCGCAAATAAAAATCAAGCAGTGTAGAAAAGCTAAAAAATTTGCAATAAAAAAGCTATATATATATTTGCAAAACACTTTTTTAGCTTTGCCTTTACAAAACCCGTCCAGTCAATTGCAATGCTCATTTTTTTTAGCTTTTTAGTCAGTCATGAGTTTGCAATGCTGTTGCCTATTTGCATTTCATGTTAATTAATTTTTGCTTTGCTATATTTGGAGATTTGCTTTTATTTTTTGTTTGCAAAACTTTCTATTATTTTGCAAGTATATATGGCCCTCTATTTGGCCCGATATATGGCCCTCTATATGGCCCGATATTACCATCGTCCTAAAATTTATAAATGATTTACCAACATAACAGTGTCATAACAAGTCTTGTACATTCTAAATTACGCTGGGTTATTTCAACCTTGGTTTAAAATTGGGTTAAGTTTGGTCCTATAAATTTAATTTGAAAAAATCACCCTATATTGGTTATTTCCATATTTTATCAAACATGGGGTTGAAATAGCCTAGCATTTTATGATACATGCAAACATTAGTGTATGCATATTACAGTATGTCTCACAATTTGTCTGTGTTTGTTTACAGAGTTGGAGTGACAGTCGCCTATGTAGCAAACCAGAACATCACATCTCAGATTAAAAGCACCAGGCGACTTGTGAGCACTAACATAAGAGACCTGAAAGCTTTTGCCAACTACACACCTGCGGTAAGTCAAAAACAGGCTCAGACAGTATGGTGAAAGTGTTAAAATCCATAAACAAAGCTTAAAGTTGAAGTAAGCTATATAGTGTCACCTAGTGGAATTACAAAAATAATGCATATTTTCTCAAACCTTTACAAATGCATCTGACTATAATCACAATGTTCATTTTTTTATGTAAAGATACATATTGTGAGGTTTTGCATGACATTTTGCTTGAGAATATTGTAGCTACTATTTTATAAGAAGCTTGACATTTAAGACCATATGTGAGAGTCACCAAATCCTTGAATGTCAAAAAAGAACCACCTGTCATGTGTGTAATGTAATGTGTTAGCCACAAAAGATAAATGAATACACAAATAACATTTACTGAAAGTAAAAACTATGTTAACTGAATAAATTATCTCACTTGCTTTCTTACTTTACTCCTAACAAAGTATAACAAAGACTATTTTTGCTAGCTGAAAGCTAATTATATTAGCTTAAAATTAAAATCTTTAAATTGTGTGTATTGTGTATTGTAGATCCTGCTTGGGCCTGTGATAGTCAAGTATTTTCATATTTCCACACACTAAATATGAAGGATGTCTTTGATTTTATTTTGTTTGTGTTTATAGCAAATAGACTACCTCACTGCACAGTATACAACAGCCAAGAATAAAGTATTATCAGACTTAGACAGTAAGTATTATGCCTTTCTTTCTCAGCTGTGTCTCAATTTCACACACATTAACATTCATTAATTTTGGGTTGAAAAAATTGTGCGATTAAATAAATGATAGATGATATTCTGTTAATTGTTTTGTGTATTATTTATAAGTATTTATTTATTTTTGCTCAGGATTCTTTCATGAATATAAAGTTAAATAGAACAGCATTTATTTGCACCATAAATTACATTGTAAATCAGTTTAATTAAAATACATTACTTAAAAAGAAAAGGTTACTAAAGCCAAACCTATTGTATTTTTGGAACACGATTATAAGTATTTTTACAGTGTATTGTCAATGTGGTTTATCAGATATCGGGACTCTGTTGGGTGGACAGATTCATAATAAGCTGGAGAGTGAAGTGGTGCCTGCATTAGACCATGCTCTTCGCATGACAGCAGGTACAAACACACATATGCATGCACACACATAGGCAATTCACAGAGAGCAGAATTCACAAAATTAATCCGACATTTCAATGTGGTGTTTCTTATTCATGTGATCTTACTCATAGGTGTTTTAATCTTTGATATTTAAAAGTCATTTTTTGAAGTCAGAAAGTAATGTGACAGTATATATCTATAAATTTACCTATTTACATGTTTCATGATTCGTGCAATTAAAATACATTGCAATACATTTCTGTGGGAATTAGTCATTTAAAATATTTTTGTAAGAATACATTTTCAAATGACAAATTAACATTGTAACATGAGTCAACTTCATACACTGTGGAATTTAAAGCCATAAATGTGAGATGTACAAGCCAAAATCTTAAGATATATTATAAGAAGTATGGTATAAAGTAACATTTGTGAGTGAGTATAGTCATTTCTTTCTCTTGCATAGGTTTAAATCTAATAAAAAATAATATGCACTACCAGTCAAAAGTTTGGGGTCCGTTTTTTCCCCTCTTTTTAAAAAAATAAGATTATTTGGCTCATCAAGGCTGTATTTATTAAATGTAAATAAAATGTTAAATAGTTATTACAATTTTAAATGACTGCTTTTTGTATGTAGTTTAAAATGAAATGATTGCCTCAGTCAATATTGCTTTTATTACTATTACCATTAATAGTAATAATAATACTAATAATAACAAAAATAATTATATTAGAGTGATATCTAAAGGATCATGTGACTCTGACTTGAAACTAGAGTACTGAAGCTGAAAATTCATCTACAAAATCACTGGAATTAATTATTAAACTATGAACTTCTTTTAAACAGTTATTTTATAATGAAATAGCATTTCACAATTGTACAATTTGTTCTGTATTTCTGATCAAATAAATGAGCAGGATAAGCTTTTTTAAAAACATTTAAAAATCCTACTGACCCCAAACTATTGACCGGTTGTGTAATTATTGCAATGAATAGAATGATGCTGTGCTTTTTGAGCAGGAAAACAACAAAACACAGGCCCATTGATGCTATTCTTATCAGTTTGTTCATTTCTGTTTCTGTTGCTTGTGTTTTTGGATAAAGTTAAAGTGGAGAGTGCTATTAAAGGTAAAAGTCAACGGATTCAGCCCTGTGTTTTGTGAATGTAGAGATTGTGGCTGCTGTTCTTGTGCCTGATGGTGGTGTTGTTGTTTTTGTTGTTGTTTTCAGTATTGTTAATATTAGCACCTTTTATGTTTGTTTAATAATTAAATAAGAATTTATATACCCCGATAAAAATCTCAGCAAAGGTGAAAACTTAACTGTTTGATGAGAAAAGGAACAAAAAAAAGTTCTAGTCATTATTCTTTGATCAGTTGTGTATTTGCTGTAGTGAAATCCCTTCCGCTGGTGCCTTTATGTAGTTATCTACACCTGGTTGCATTTTAATGAAAGTTGTGTGTTTGTACAGCCATGCGGGAAACCAAAGAGTCATTAGAGAGTGTGAGCACATCTCTAGAGACCCTGCAGGAGGGAACAGGCAGACTTCAGGTCTCTCTTCAGTCTGAACGAGTGTCTCTCTCAAACACACTCAATGACTGGGCATGCTCTAATGAAGACGTAACACACACTTGCAACTCCATCCGCGGGACCCTCAACCAACTCGCTCTCAGTGCAAACTTCAATGGGGTAACACTCTCTCATAACACACATAGATATGCAGATAAAGTCCTAAATGAATTTTCTATCCCCCAGGAAGAGCTAACAAATGAATTCATCATGTGAAAGGTCTAAAATCAAGTTTTATTCAATGTAGGACAGATGAGGGTTTCATGAAATGAGAACATCCTAGCTCTTCGATTCCAAGTGAAACCAAAATTGACATTTCTTATTTTACTAGATCACAAGCACTTTTACTTTAGGTGAACCAAAGCCTGACCTTTTGCTTTCATGTGTGAACTGATGGTTCTTTTATATTGACCTCAGTTTGATGACAGTTTGACAATATTCTTGACCACGCCCCCTTACCATTAGTTTGCTATGAGGGATTAATGTTCAAAAAGAAAGCCCTGCTCCTAATCAATATTATGTTTCAGTTGGATGGACATTAACATACTGAATTAAAACTCTGAGACTTTTGATTCATGACTTAAAGCCCTGCTCACACTTCGCGATTTCAGCCCCTTTTTGGTCAGAAAACCCCAAAGGATTCCAGCCATCCTACACTAAAATCTGCAGTCTTTGTTGATTTGACATGTTCACCAACAGCCAATTAGTGACTATCAAATTTTTACTCCATTGAATGGTCTGGCAGTGTCAAAAAGATGACTGTCAAACCCAGAACCTCTAAGAATGCTGAATTTGATGATACAATCAGCTCCAACCACCATGGGGAAATGTGAAAACTGCCCTTTTTTTCTTGGTTTATTGTTAAGGCATGTTGTGAGCAAAATAACTACTACAGATTAATAATGTTTGATGTGAGGTATCATTTCAGAGCACAGATTATTTAATGTGTCACAGATGGATGAAGTCAAACTCTGAATGAGTTTTCTTGCTTGTCTGTGTCTTTAAGTCTGACATTTTGACAATTGAAATCTTACAGTCTGACATGGGAAACATGTTTGTGCAGTCTGACAAGCTACAGTTGTTTAGCATTGTCAAGCATTTTAATCGTAATCATTTTCAATGAACAGATTTGTAAAATCAATGTCATGTTACTTTTCCCAAGGTGTTTCTGTTGTACTTTATGCTCAACTATTTTTATCAGATAAGAAGTTCTTCCTACTAAGTTTTTGCACCTATAGTGGTGGAAATAAGTATTGAGCACGTCCTGGTTATTTCCCCAGGAACAATATTTCTAAACAAGCTGTTGAAATGGAATTGAACCAGATACTTGTAAAAACCCAAACAAAGCAAACATGAAAATAAAACTAAACAAAAAAATCAGAAACATTAGTCATGTGTAATAACGATGAAATGACACACAAAGAAAGTACTTAAACACATTTAATGCTTTATATAAAAGGCTTTTTGGTGATGGCAGAATTCGATCACATGAATTGCTCAGAGATTAGTTTTTTACAGACTTCAACAGAATGTAAAAATCTTGATAGTTCTCTAATTTTCGTCTATGAAATCTGATCTTTAATTTGTATTTTATATCAGATTCAAGTCAGGTGATTGGCTGGGCCACTATACAGTTTAATTTTCTTTCTCTGAGACCATTTGAGAGTTTCCTTGACTGTGTTTTGGCTCATTTGTCTTGCTAAAATGCCTATTCTAGTTTCATCTTCATCATCCTGGTAATGTAAGTGTTGGACTGAAGCAGCTAATATTATTTACAGCGACGAAGGGCAGAGGGCTGCTGAATAACTACTGAGAGAGTTTAGCTACTGTCTGGACTTTCACTGTCTTTGTACACCTCCCTTTCTTCATTTGTTCAATACTTCTCCCCTGTGTCATTTTATTTTATTACACATAACTTCATTTGTAAACTAATTAGTTGTTTTTTTTTTTTTTGTTTTTTTTTGCATATATGGATTTCTTTGGTTGGTCCCAACATTCAGTCAACAGCACTTTTTGAAATATTTTTTCTGAAAAAAAATGGTCACATGTTGAATACCTACGTATTTCCCCCACAATACGTTTTTATGTGCATTTTCAAAGCTGATTCATTTTATGTGAAATTCCAAATTGCACATAAAAGTAGGTGGAAGCCTGGAAGGAATGTTTCTATTGACACCACCAACTGTGTTTATTGTGAAATGTCAGTGTAAGAATAAAAAAGATTAATTGTTAACCCGAGGTAAATTGGAAACATGAAGACAGACCACCCATGATCCTGTTTACCTAATGACCCAACTGATTTTAAGTGTGAAATGACTTTATGTTCATTTGTGTTGTGTAATTTTCACTTCTGTTTTTCAACAGTTGCCCGATGTTGAGGCACCTTTAGCCAATCTGGATGCTGTGCTTAAAACAGACCTCAGTAATATTGTTCAAAAGGTCAGATGGCTCTGTCTGCATCACTTTTAAATACCTGTAATGTCCAGTGACAGCTTTTCACCACCTTTTCTTTTTGTTTACCTCTTCAGGGCTACTCTTCTTTTAACGACACACCACAGTTGGTAAGGGAACAGACTAAAGGGATTGTGTCAGGTGAGGGTGTGCTCTTTATTCTTCTGTCTAAAGCCCTGATGTGCTGCTTTGTTACCTACAGTACATACAGTAGATAGTTGTCTTTATGTGCTACCTTCATAGGTGTTTTAACAGAATGTCTGTTAGATGCTTTTGTAGGCCTGCAGCTCTGTTCTTTGTCATCATTCTAAGCTCAGTTGTTCTAATAAAATAAAGAAAAACCACTAAATATTATTCTGCTATTACTCTCATATGCATGCGGGAACCTGTCTGTCTTCTTTAAAAATGAAGCTCTACCCAGTAAGTGTCTCTCTAATATTTCTTCAATGCCAATTTTCACAGAAATGTTTCAAATGAAATTATTTGTCTTTGTATATAGTTTTTTGTTTGTTTGTTTGTTTAAAGAAACACTTTTTTGGAAATAGGTTCATTTTACAACTCTTGAGTTGAGTTCGGCTATTTTATTCAAGTCAGCTCATCTCTGGATCTGGTGGGAGCACTTTTAGCTTTTAGCTTAGCACAAATCATTATACTGGAATAAACCATTAGCATATAGCTCAAAAAAAAATTTCAAGTATTTTCATAATTTTCCTATTTTGACTCAAGTTTTACTCTTTTGTAATTTCGTCAGGAACTAAGACTGACTGAAAATTAAAAATGGCTCTTTTCTCAGTTTTCTCAGGGACTATTCTCTCATTCCAGCATAATGATCGAGGGACTTTACTTACCATTGCTGCAGCAGGTGCAAAATGATATTACGCAAAGATAAAAATAGTCTTCAGCTAGGTAACTATGTAAAAGTGTGTTATATCATAGCACCAGCTGGAGCCAGCGTACAGCCTCAAAGTTCATTGATCATTATCAAAACTCTTTATTGAATTTATTAAGATGCTAATGGTCTAATCCAGGGGTCACCAATCTCGTCCTGGAGGGCCGGTGTCCCTTCAGGTTTTAGCTCCAACTTACCTCAACACACCTGCCTGGGTGTTTTAAGTATACCTAGTAAGACCTTGATTAACTTGTTCAGGTGTGTTTGATTAGGGTTGGAGCTAAAATCTGCAGGACACCGGCCCTCCAGGAACAAGTTTGGTGACCCCTGGTCTAATCCAATTTAATGATTTATGCTAAGCTAAGCTAAATGAGGGAAATGGATATAAAAATAAAATTCAACTGTTTAAATCTAGAAGAATCATAAAATAAGCATTTTTTTAAATGGTAGTAGTGTTCCTATAATCTCCATAAAATCATATTTCTCTATCTCTGTCTCCTAAAGAAGTGAAAGGGCTGCTGGATAAATCAGGTGCAGAGATTATTGGTTTCACAAAGATGTTCCCGGTTGAGCCAGCACTTCAAAACTTCTCAAAGTTCCTGACAGACAGCCAGAAGAATATTGAAGCATACTATCCACAGATCGACCAGCTGGACTTCTACAGGTACTTCTGCAGAGTTCACCAATATAAAACTAACACCATACACACACTACAAATAAATTCTGCTCTCACTATTTAAAAAAAAAATGTAGAAAAAAATTAAGGAGGATGGTGTGGCAAATAAGGACTTTGATGGGGCAAGGGGTCTATACTACTTGCTTCTTATCGAAATGTTGTGATAAATACAACAATATGTATTGGTGAATTATTTACTTAATCATTCATTCAAATGATTAAAAAAAATGCAGATTTATTTACAATAGAAGCAAGTGAATGTTTTAATGACTGGATCTATTAAATCGATTAATTTGATTACTAAACAGGGACTTTTGTGGAAAACCTGTTGTCTTAAGCCACACAGGGTTTTTACACATGGTGAAACAAAATAGCCCTTGTTGAATTAAACGTAAATGGAAGCTTAAGCTATATGTTAATTCAACTAGAGCTGTTTAGTTTCTCCGTTTGCCAAAACTTCAGAGGTTTTAGGATTTCCACACACTTTTCTGGTATTCCTGGTATAAGTCAACTATTTGGGTTAAGTGTGTTAAATATAAATTACTCAGTATTAGCTCTTTCTCCACCATGTTTATTTGAAGTTTCCTGTCATCATGAGCAATTTTAATGATTTTCACCCACATCTGACCACCCTTCAGTGCTCAGCATAAATGAGTTGTGAAAATGAATATTTTTATCAATTTCTCAGTGAATACAGGTAATATAGTTTGGTTATATTTACGGATATATTTATCAAAAGAATACTTTAGTCAATGAACAACTTTATAAATAGAAAGTTGATACATTTAAGTTAATTAAAATGTAAAAATGTACATTTAAATGTAAAATTTTGGGATAAAAATATTACAAACTACAAAATTTCAAGACAATTTTGTAAATGTTTTGTTTGTCTTGAATTTTGCTCTTTTTTTAATTTAAAATGTTATATTTTTTTCAAACATCTCTGTCCTGAGTGCAGATGGATCGGGTGTGTGTTGATCTGCTGTTTGGTTGTGCTGGTTCTGGCTTTTAATTTTCTGGGTCTGTTGTGTGGATCATGTGGCTATGATAAAAACTCCACTCCAACCACACGGGGCTGTTTGTCCAACACTGGAGGAAACCTGCTGATGGCGTGAGTCACCAAAACTACATGTACCCTTACATTTAAAAATTCAGTTATATGTTGGACAATAACATTTTTTTTTTTGTTCTTGTGGTGCTCAGTTCTGTTGGCTTCAGCTTCATCTTCTCCTGGGTGCTCATGGGAGTTGTGGTCACAACATTTATTGTTGGTGGAAACATTGAAAAGCTTGTGTGCGAGCCACTGGCTAACAGACAGATTTTTAAGGTACTGCCACATTGATCTACAACAAAAAATAACAACATTTAAAAAGTTTGATTATTTGATTTTAAGTTTATTAACAAATACTAACTGATCTGTAAAAAAATAAAATAAAATAGATGACACACAGAAATTGAATACTGAAATATATATATATTAACTTGATTTAAAATGTACACACACTTGAAGTGTATTTTTGGAAGGCAGAAGAGAAGCAGACCTGTATAATCTTACGTAACACACAAAACACTGGGGCTCTTGTATTTATGTTGTTAAACTGTGGTTTAACAAGGAGGGTAAGTGTGTGTGTGCGTGTGTGTGTGTGTGTGTGTGTGTGTGTGTGTGTGTGTGTGTGTGTGTGTGTGTGTGTGTGTGTGTGTGTGTGAGGGTTCAAGTGTTTCCTACAATGTAGAGAAAAAATGTCTTTCGAATGATTCCAAATGATTAATTTGAAATATTTAAGGCGTTAAAAAAATTAACGAATAAAAAAAAAAAATGCAAATAACGCAGTTGCAGTTTTTTATTTTATTTCCTGTTGTGGCTGATGTGTGTTCAGGGATAGCACGTGCATAGAGGCGACCTAGGCCGCCTTGGGCAGCAGAATAGTAAGCGAACCCCGGGTGCTCACTTTCATCCTCACAGCCCTTTCATCCACGAATCGGTCACTCTCGGGTTAAGGGCAGCGTGACTGCCGTTTGCCTAAAGCGCCAGTTTAGCTTGCTCCGGCCCTGCGTGTGTTTAACGTTCAAAGAAATTTGGATAAGACTAAGGACGTGCTTTTAGAAGGAAAGTTTCAGTATAAAACAATTAATGTCACATCACCAGGCTATCCTGCTTTTCCTCCAAGTTTCATGCAATTTCAGGTGTTTTATTTTTAATCTTTAGACTTTAACTGCAGTTCAGCATTTCGCTCTTATTTAGCATATTTTCATTTTGGATGTTTTAATGGAATTTGATACAAATAATGGCGAACATGGCGAACGGAAAGAAAAACCTCCGCATTTCGGGACTCGCATAATCCTTTAAGGTAATCAAAAATCGCTGCTTACAAGATCAACTCTTAATCAGTATTAGCTTAATCATAAAAGCGGAGTATTGGTGTCCATGTAAATGTACTCAGTGAAAATGGAAGATGGAAGTCGCAAGCTGTCAAAAACAGCCCTGTTCTCTGCCTTCATAAGCCCTCACATTTCATAAGTTTGACGTGGCTTCCCCTACACGCAACTTTTGTAAAGCATCTGCTCCATGTTGCTGTGTCAAAATCCTTGCTTGTAAAGTACAGCCAGACTTTAGAAAGCTTAGTTTAAGCAAATTTGATGAACGCGATCGTGCGTGTTGATGAATCAGAAAGTATCCCACACGCACTGCGCGTGTTGTCTGTGTGTGTGTGTGTGTGTGTGTGTGTGTGTGTGTAGTCCACTTAGAATCCAACATAAAAATCCTTTTTGTTTGTTATTGGCATTGATTGTTTTGAAATTCAAATAGCACTTACATGCCTGTGTTTTTATTTTTGTAATAAATACGCCGTTTCGTGATTAATTATGATCAATTACAAAAAAAGTGTGATTAATTACATTCTTTTTTAAAATCATTTGACAGCCCTAATATACTGTCCTGTCCATTATACCTATATCTAGCAATGGCAAAAATGTGTTTTTACAGTATTTACTCAATTAATATTAAAATTCATCGTTTTTCTTTGCTGGTCCACAAATAAGGAAAAATTAATTCGTCTAAAAATTGAAAATTTAAAACTAAATCTTAAAATCTTTTATGCTCTGCAGATTATTGATACACCATACATGGTCCATCCGACCAAAAAAAACTTCCTTCCTGGCATGTTGTTTCAAGATCCCAACATCGATCTGACTATTGGCAGTATGTACAGGTAAGTGTGTGTGGATGTTTTTATATCTTAGTGGGGACTTTGGGACGTAAGTGCACTCCGACTTATGAGGATTTGTGTCAATATGGGGACCTTAATTGAGTCCCCACTGATAATAAATCATACAGAATAAAGCATTTTGAAAAAAAGTACAAAATGTTTTCTGCAAGGACTGAGATTATGTTGAGGTAAGGGGAAAGAATGTATTATTTTCTACTGCATAAAAATCATTATTTATGAAGAAAGTCCAAAGAGAAAGAGTCCAAAGAATTATTATTTCCCATTAATCATATGTGTTTATGTGTGTGGTTATCATTTTAACAATGGATTTGTTTTGACACTGTAGTTTTTTTCTCTTGTGAATTCCTCTGTTGATTTTCATACTTTTATATTTACTTTTCGTCTGTCTTGTGTTCATAGAGATTGTTACGAGAATAATGGTTTATATTCAGCTCTACAACTGGAGACCAAATTCAACTTTAACAAGTTTCTCAATGCCACAGTGGTGCGTGAACAACTGTATTTTTGTGTATTTCTGCAAAGTGATCATGAAGTCAATACTTTAACTTGGTGTTTGTGATTTCTCACCAGTTCAACCCTGAAATTGGCGATATATTTAATAATGTAAATGTGGATCTGCAAGGAATGCTTCTTCTGGAACAGGAGGGTAAAGACAATCTCATCGACTTTGCCAACACAGGCATTGGAGACATTGACTACCAGGCTTATTTAACAGAGGTGAACCACACATTCCTACAGACACTTACAGCTGGTACTACAACACATCACACTTGTAATTTGTAAAAAAAAAAAATACTTGTTTGACTGACAGGTGAATAAAGGAGTGACAGTTGTGGATCTATTGTCCTATGCAAATGAACTCGATGCTCAAGCAGATAACCTGGTAAGTCAAATACTTTCAATTCGTATAAATTCCAGTGTTATTTCATAAACATGCTAATATTCGCAGTTCAGTAGGTTAGATATCATTTACTGGATGTATCATAGTGAGTCACGTCAGCAAACACCAAGAGGTCAGTCTATGGAACATTTAGAAATGTTTTTTTGGAGATCTGGCCTCCAGTGTAGAGGAACACAAGCACTCATTCATGAGGGAAAACACACCGCAGTGTGTGCATGTGCTTATGGGAATTTGACTGTGGGCCTTTTACAGCACTTGGGCAGAAAAATGTCAGAGATGTGAGCCTGTTTGTTAATAGCTAATATTGTTTGTAGGTAATAAACGAGTACAACTCTAACTGGATTATTGCAAGACTTTCTATTTTTTAGGTTGTTTTAAATATGACCCAGACCTAGCTGTTCAGTTTTAAAGTATATAAATATACATTATTCATCCCAAAATAAAGAGCAGAAATCATTTCTGTATGGTTAAATGACATTTTTGGTAAAACTTTATAATAACACTATGAATCATTTATTAAGCAATAGCAAATAGTTAATTCATTATCTGTTAAGCATTAACTCCACATTAACAGATGTAAGCAGTTTATAACTCCAGATACAAATGCTCTTTCCTTGACTTGTAAGCATGTATATAATTTGCCTAATGATTGTATTTTCATAATTTGTTACTGATTTATTTTTCATGATTAAATTAAGTATTGGATTATTTACAAATCATTTGTATTTATGAATAGTTAGGGGGTTTTAAGATCATTCAAAATGAGTAAGTAAATGTTTTTTAAACTATTTGAATCAACGATTTATTTATATTCAGGCATGTACTAATAGTTCATTTGTATGTTAATAACTGCTTTATTAACTCAACTTTATCCAGTTTTGTGACCTAAAGTGGAGACTGTTTGTGCTTTATAAATCCCTAATAAATGACAGTTAAAGGCTCAATATCAAATAAACAATAATCTTTGCAGTATTATCTAAAAAGTTAAATTACTGTAAACGTTAAGCATTGTAGAATAACAGGAGTGTCCGAATATAACAGAAAATTGGCTTAAACATCAACAATATAATAATTTCACAATATATTATGATACAACATTTCAATGTTATCTAGCAATGCTTAAATTGCACCGTAATTTTATTTTAGTTAGGATTGAAAAGATTTATTTTTCATCTGATACAGTTTCATTTGTGTGTCTTTAAATGAAATTAATAAAGTCGTTTATTTTCTTTTTTCCTGTTTAGAATATGACTGAGCCTAATTGTCATTTATAAGGGATTTATAAAGCATAAATAATGAATAATAAAGCATTTATTAACATACAAATTAAATATATGGCAAAATAATAAGATAAACATGTTAATTTGAATATTCTATTAATCATTTATTTACCCATTCTAAATGATCTTTAAAAACCAGCAACTTCTCTCAAATAACTGGTTTGTAGATAATGCAATACTGAATTTATTAATGAAAAAATAATAATTAACAAAGTATGAAAATACAATCACTAAGCACATTATATATGTGCTTATAAGTCAAAAATAGAGTATTTGTATCTGTAGTTGTAAACTGCTTACTAACATCTGTTAATGTAGTTAATGCTTAACAGATAATAAATAAACTATTTGCTAAAGCTTAATAGATGATTCATAGTGTGTAGTTATTATATTGTTTTTAAATAGTTAAATTTGAAACATTCGAAGAGTGGAAAAAGTCCACTTTAGCTCTCAAAAAAAAAAAACAACGCTTCGACCAACAATGTCTTCATCAGGTTAAACAAGAACTCAAGAAAAAGAGAAAAAGTAAAGCTCTACACATCAAACCTGCAAACAATAATCACATCAATCAACCAACAAGCCAGTAAACAAGGGGGAAAAACCCCCACAACAAAATACATATGACAATATGAGATACATACTGTATATACAATTACAAAAAAGATTTCAAATCAAAATCTAAATTTAATCTCCTTTAAAGTGGAAGTGTGCTGATTTTCTTTTTACTTTTTCCACTGTGTTTGTTTAGATCGAGCTCCTGCCTTGAGAATCTCTGATGTGCGCACATTTCTGTTTTTTGGTTGCTTAAGAACCTTTGAAGAGTTCCATCTAAAAAGCTCTGTCATTTTTTTCAGCCTACTATGTATTTATTTTTATTATTTTCACTTTGAAGGCAATGAAAATAATGTATTCTTAATCATAAAAGTTGAAATTGCTGAACCTACACATTTTAAGAAGCATATTTCTGAAGGTTCTTCAAGGGTTTGCATCTGAACTAAAACTATTTATGAAGTTATATCAGTGTCAAAAAGCTGATTTTCTCACTGTCTTTTTTAGCCACGCGGGGCTCTTGAGAATGCACTGAAAGGTCATGCCAGCAGTATCAGACAAATCCACAAAGATCAAGTGGTTCCAATGGAACAGGCTATGGTAAAATACACACACAAACACACACACAATCACACACACTGTTCAAACAGTATTTTCTGTCACCCTACCCAAACCCTCACAAGAAACTGTGCATTTTAGTTTCTGAAAAAAAGAATCCATATTATTTATAATCCTTTCAAAATATAAGTAATTTCCTTGCAAATAATAACATAACAAGTATAAAAATACAAAAAAATTGATAAAAAATAAAGGCAATTTTAAAAAGGATGACATCATCTCGAATCTTGGTACAAATTTGTCCTCAATGTATGGTTAGGTACTGTAAATAATAGACACATGAACACACAATCTGACATACTGTCAGCTGTTTCTCAATTCCAAGAACGCATAGAACAGACTTGTGTTCTTGTGAAGACCGGTCTCGCCAGATCATCTCGGAAGAACAAACTTGGGAGACCGCGAAAACAGAACGCATCCTGTGAGAAATGGGATGCTGCGTTCTTCCTGATGGTCACGCGTTTTTAACTGAATATGATTTAAACATTACAGCATTCATACAATGATTTATGTTTTTTCCCCTTTCAATATATGTATAACATGCACAAAACCTTCCGAATATATGGTGCACAATACGAATTGAATAATATGAATTTCAGCAAACAAACACCCTTAATTGGTTTATGTCTTTATTAAGATTTTCATGGTGACGTTTACTTTCACCATTTCATTCATGGAATCTCCTGAGATAAAGAAGTCTAAATAGATATAGATAACAATAAATCTATATAAAATGCTGTACTTCCCACCTCCTTTAACGCTATGAGTCGCAATGACTTCTTAGACTTCTCGAGCTAGTTGGTTGCTCAAGTCCACATTGGTGCATTCTTGATATTAAGAACACATCCGGGAACTTTCACGCATCCTTCGTTCTTGCGGTCTTGAGTTTTGGAACTGAACTTTGGCTGTTGATGATGACGTTACACGAGAACAAGAGGACGCAAGATCGCTGAAGAGCACATATTGAGAAACAGCCATGGCTTCCATAAATATAATTGTTTTTATATTCAGCTAATTATATTTTCTATCCCCTTATCTCACTCTTAAACTTATTGTGCATCTCAATCAGCTCTTTTGTTCAGTAGTCAGGGCATTAATCAGGGAGTTGGCTCTTTTATGTGTTGTCTCAATCTCAAAATTCTTCCAGTGCACTGAAACATTTGTTCCCTGAAATGTCCCATAATGCACTAAGAAAATCAAGGTGCTTTGATGCTCACTATGTTCCCTTAACAGAATTCTGATGCACAAACCAACTCACCAAACATAACAAAAAATCTTTTTAAATTTAACCTTGAATTAACAGATACAGAACAACCTAGAGAATGTTTATATTTGATTAATGTATAAAAAGCTGCTGGTACACAAAACAATCAATTACTTTTCTGCAGTTTACTATTAAAAACATTATGAAGTTAATATTTGAAAAATATCAGTTGTGCTGTTGATCATAAATTCTCATTTTGATGTTTTACAACAAGGATGCTCTCATGTCACACTTTGTGTTCCATCATGTAGTGAAACAAGCTCATCACTGTCTTTACCAGTGCCCAAATTTATGTTTACAACCTAGTAATTCACAAGCAGATATCTTTTGATTTAAACAAGAAGTTTTATTTTAAATGTTATTCTTTTTTTTCAAATGGAACCAGAAATTTGTGAAAGCAAGGGTAAGCCAGCAGTTGGTATCATGTGATGTGACTAACCGAATATGAATGTAGTTCTGAAGCATGTGTTTGAGTAAATGTGTGTTCAAAAACGTCGTTTAAATGTGTTTGCATGTTTAAGTGTCCACATTTTGGCTCATTGTGTGTGTTGTGATTTGGTATTGGTGTTTGCTGTACAATTGTGTTTCATTACCAAAATCAACTGATTCAATATAGTGAAATTAAGACTTCTTTTAAATATTTTTAAAAATTCAGATACATCAAAGCTGTCAACAGATTGAAAGAGGTTTATGTTGTATAGATTTTTTAAAAATCGAATGTATGTGTTGTTCTTTCAGAGCAATTTAAATCAAAGCATCAGACAATTGGAGAAAACATCCAGAGAGCTGCCTGTAAGTCCAGTAAAAACACAATCATATAATTTAATCAGTTTTAGGAAATAGATGCCACAATAGTTCTGTGTCTAATACATATTTGGGTGATTTTGTATGATAATTATGTTCTACCGTTAGGTTAAAGTGACAAATGTACTGAATGCCATCGAGGCAGCAGAATATCTCATCTCCAACAATGCCTCACATGTGGTCAAACAGGTATGATGGTTCATTATTTAATTAATTAGTTATTATTTAGTTATTACTAATCTTTATCCACAGGAATAAAGACAAAAATGTATTTATCAAAAATTTATTATTTAATTATTTCAAGAAAGAAAAAACATCTTAATGTCATTCAAGCTAAATAATTTAAGACAGATTTTTTTGTATAATTTTAGAAATAATTTTGGTTTTAAGCTTAATGTACACACATTTCACACACACAAGTCTTATTATTTCTCAAGTTTAATTTTAAACACTTACATTTTAAGTTGGGCAAAAACACTGATGAATTAAAAAAAACATTAGTAGCTCAATTTTAAATGGTCTGCAATGAATGTTTATGTACAAATATATTATATATAATTATTTGGTATTTTTGTTTTATAATCACAGGAGTCTGATAAATTCATTAAGAAAATTATTGGATACTTTTCCCAATATACGGAGTGGGTTAAACACTCAGTAAGTATGCCATGGCAGGATAAGATAAAGTTCAGCTTCCTTCTTCTAAAGAGCACTGTTTTTTATGTAGGGGTATACTAAATAGAATTATGTTTCTGTATTTGCAGCTGGCAATGGAGGTCGCCCAGTGCAAACCTATCAGCAACATTGTGGACTCAGCAGAGATTGTAGCCTGCAGCTTCATTGTTGATTCAGTGGTATGATTCAGAAATCAAATATATAATATTTGTATGTTATATAATATTTATATGTTATGCAATATATCTATTATATGAAATCAGATCATATATAAGATATACAAATGATATATCATAAGTTTTAATAAAATGGAAATTCTGATCTTTACATTACATGAAAAATGTATAAGTTAATAAATAAGTATTTATGTATGACAATTGAATTTTGATATTTTACTATTGGAAATTTATAAAATATCTATATGGAATGTTATTTTGGGGTTCAGAATCACATATAGCAAATATGAAAAATATAACATGTGCAAAAACCATGAGCTTGTAGATGTATACAATTTAAAGGAAAACACACACAATATTTCCCAAATGATGTTTAACAGAGCAAGGACATTTTCCCAGTATGTTTGATAATATTTTTTTCTTTTGGAGAAAGTCTTATTTGTTTTGTTTCAGCAAGAATAAAAACTGTTTTTATTTTTTTTTAACTATTTTAAGGTCAAAATTATTAGCCCCTTTAAGATTTATATATTTTTTGATAGTCTACAGAACAAACCATCATTGTACAATAACTTGCCTAATTACCCTAACCTACCTAGTTAACCTAATTAACCTAGTTAAGCCTTTAAATGTCACTTTAAACTTAATAGCAGTGTCTTGAAAAATATGTAGTAAAATATTATTTACGGTCATCATGTCAAAGATAAAATAAATAAGTTATTAGAAATGTCATGAAATCATGTTTAAAAATGTGTTGAAAAAAACTTCTCTCCGTTTGGAGATTTGGGGAAACAAATATACAGGGGGACTAGTAATTAAGGGGGCTAATAATTTTGACTTCAACTGTTCCTTACCATTTTAAGCCAATGTTTTATTTTTACAAGGATATGTAAATAATCTGCGCTTCTTTCTCTCAATATCAAAATAAACACACAAAAAAACTGAGAGTGGTAGAAAATAACAGTTAAGAAATTATGATTATGACAGTTTGATTACAAATGGTATGTGGTTATATAAATCTAGCTATGTTAAACTTTAATGATTTTTTTCTTTGCTTGATTTATTGATGATACAGTACAGAATAGCTCTCTCAGCATTATCCTGAACATTTAAATCATTCGACAATGTGCCATTAACTATGTGACAGATTTATCATATCGGAAAAACATTGATTATCATACTATGACAAATAAAGTATATCTACTACAGAAGCCTTGTTGTCTTACCAAAACTGCATTTAATGGGATAGTTTACCAAAAGGTGAAAATTCATTTTCGCCATCCTTTACTCACTCTTCATGTGTTTAAAACATTTTTTTTCAGTTTCTTTTATCTGTTGAACATAAAAGCAGATATTTTGAAAAATGGCGGATTTTTTTTCATAAAAGTTTTCAAACCACATAATAAATGGTCAAGTAATTTTCATTTTTCAAGTAATAATAATACAGTCAAATCTGTGATATTTTGAAATATATTTTTTCAATTGTTACTGTGATAAAGATGATTTGGAAAAAAACTAAACAAAAATCTACTCATTATCAGTAATGAAAAAATGTGCTGCTGTTTTTGTGAAAATATAATATAATTTTTCATCTCTATTAAATAAATTAAACGATTAAATCAACAGCATTGGCTTAAAGTCAAAATCTGTTATAATATTTATAAATTTACCATAATTTTAATTAGTATGTCCTTGCTGAAAAAAAGTTTTATTCTTTTAAATCAACAACAACCAAATAATAAATGGTAGGGCCAGGTTTATTATTCATGTCTTAAATGAAAACATGTAAAAACTGTGTCAATCTACATATGGAAGTTTAAAAACATCTGTGATTAAAAACATGTTATTGTTTATGGGCTTATGTATGCTAATGTGTTCTTAAGTTCATATGTGCGTGCTTGTGTGTTTCAGAACACATTCTGGTTTGGTCTGGGAGGATGTTGTGTGCTCCTCATTCCCAGCATCATCATGTCAGTAAAACTCGCCAAATTCTACCGCAGGATGGACACTGAGGATGTCTTTGATGAGTGAGTGAACACACACACACACCTGCTCAGTTTGTGTCCTTCTGTCAGACTATACGCAATAACTTTCATGATGACTATGTAATGGATTGCTCCTAGAATGTAAGCTGCAACAGAATGGAAAATCTTTTACCAACATTCAAAGAAGTTCTTTGAAACAGCCTTGTTCCCTTTCTTTAAGAGACATCTTATGTTTCTTATATCGTCAAATTTCACACTTGCTTTCCACAATCTTCATCTCTTCATGTTCATAACCAACCACTTCTTTGTTTTTCTCATCTCTTTGTTTTTCTCATCTCTTGATCTACTTCATCTTTTCAATTGTATTTAACTTGGCATATTTTCCATTGTGCCTTTGAAATCTTAATTTAGTATTTATGTATTTAGTGAAATCATGTTGATCTTTGAACTGCTGGCTTTCGTTCATGCATCTCATGCTCATTTCACGTGTTTGTTCATTGTTTTATTTACAGTAGTATGGATGTTGTTGTCAGTGGTTGTCATAATGAGCCTTTATATGGCATAAACAACCCCATGATGAGCAGGTAGAGTTCATTCTGCCATTTCATCTCTGCATGCTGAAATCACTCTTTTAGTTGGATGACTATAGAAGACAATTTTGTGCATTGTTGTTTTTATATATACAGTATGCATGAACCCTGACTGTGGGTATGACAGTCAATCTCAAAATTATTATTAAAATAATTTAATAATATTATTATGAATAATTTCGGGCTTGACTGTATAAAAACATGTAGCAATTGATTATACATTTTAAATGAATAAATGATTTTTACAGTATATATTTACTTATTTTCTGTAATTTTATATATATTTTATATCATCATAATCTAGTATACACTCAGCGGCCACTTTATTAGGTACACCTTACTTGTACCGGGTTGGACCCCCTTTTGCCTTCAGAACTGCCTTAATCCTCCATGGCATAGATTCAACAAGGTACTGGAAATATTCCTCTGAGATTGTGGTCCATATTGACATGACAGCATCATGCCGTTGCTGCAAATTTGTCAGCTGCACATCCATGATGCGAATCTCCCGTTCCACCACATCCTAAAGGTGCTCTATTGGATTGAGATCTGGTGACTGTGGAGGCCATTTGAGTACAGTGAACTCATTGACATGTTTGAGAAACCAGTCTGAGATTGTTCGGGCTTTATTACAAGGCGCGTTATGCCGGTGGAAGTAGTCATCAGAAGATGGGTACATTGTGGTCATAAAGGGAAGGAAATGGTCAGCAACAATACTTGCGATGTTCAATTGGTACTAATGGGGCCAGGAAAATATTCCCCACTCCATTACACCACCACCAGCAGCCTGAACCATTGATACAAGGCAGGATGGATCCATGCTTTCATGTTGTTGATGCCAAATTCTGACCCTAGCATCTGAATGTTGCAGCAGAAATCGGGACTCATAAGACCAGGCAATGTTTTTACAATCTTGTCTGGTTTTGATGAGCCTGTGCAAATGTTCTTAGCTGACAGGAGTGCACCCAATGTGGTCTTCTGCTGCTATAGCCCATCCGCTTTAAGGTTGGACGTGTTGTGCGTTCAGAGATGCTCTTCTCCATACCTCGGTTGTAACGAGTGATTGTTTAAGTTAATGTTGCCTTTCTATCAGCTGGAAACAGTCTGGCCATTCTCCTCTGACCTCTGGCATCAACAAGGCATTTGTGCCTGCAGAACTGCTGCTCACTGGGTATTTTCTCTTTTTCAGCCCATTCTCTGTAAACCCTAGAGACAGTTGTGCGTGAAAATCCTAGTAGATCAGCAGTTTCTGAAATACCCAGACCAGCCCTGTCTGGCACCAACAACCATGCCACGTTCAAAGTCACTTAAATCACCTTTATTCCCCATTCTGATGCTTAGTTTTAACTGCAGCAGATCGTTTGAACCTTGTCTACATGCCTAAATGCATTAAGTTGCTGCCATGTGATTAGCTCATTAGAAATTTGTGTTAACAAGCTGTTTATTGTGCCTAATAAAGTGGTCGGTGAGTGTATATTTTATTGTTTTATATATAATATATTTTAATTATCAACAGCTGATCTTGGACAAAAATGCTTTTAGAAGAATGTTATTTACAACTTTTAACATCTTTAAAACTAAGAGCTGTGTCTTTAATACAGTGTAATATAATATACTGTTGCACTTTATCATTTAGTCAAGTTGATTTTATTTACTTGGTTGCTTGCCTGCTTGTTTTTAATTTATTTATTTAATCAGTTTTAAAGGAGCATATATATTTAGTGAAATAGCATAAATGTGTATTTTGTTTTTACCTGTATCAACATGAATGCCGAAAAATCGGTTTCATTTAGAAGTCCTAAGGTTTTTTGGAGTGCACACATATAGTGAATAATAACATGTTTATTGTCTAGCATTCATGTTTACCCAGATGTACTGTATGTTCTGCATGACTCTTTTTTTTTTTTTTGAGTTGAACTTCAGACTCCATCGTTTTTTTCCATTTGTCCATTCACTGCCATTCCAAGCATTCAGAAATAAAATAGTTCACCAAAAATGAACCTGGATTCTTTTTCAGCTATCCATCCTATGACACAATGAGGTGGTATCCTCGGGCTTCAGCCCCCCCGAGACAACCTGACTGGTGACACAAATTCACACACTTTCACACTGGGTATGAATTGTACCTGCGTCCTACAGGTACAAAACTCTACAAGAGATCATCTGTTCCTTTTTCTGTCCAGAAAATGATGTCCACCTTCTCTACAATTACATTCATTCACATCTTTGCTCCTCTTGTTCAAAACTTCATGCTCCTCTAATGTTTCTCAACTGACATCTCTACTGGATTCCTGTTCATTAACCTCCACCATCACCAACCTTGGCTTACAAAATACACTAAAAATGTGCCTACGACAAGCTTTTTGCAAAAAAGAAAAAAAAAAGAAAAAAAAATCGATTACGTTGCTTCTGGCAAATTTCAAATTGAAATGTTCAGTGAGTGGCCCAAAATTAATTGTAGTAAAGTGTTATGGCTAGCCACATCATGGCTAATTATTAACTACTTTTCCACTATGATGGACAATGATCAGGTATGACTCTTTTTTACATATTTACTTTGTTAAATAACAGAAAACAGAAATAGCGGGCTGTCTCTCTGCTTGTGTGTGAGTGCGCATCGGAATGGAAATACACTGCACACAATATACAGAGAGCAGCCAGAAATATCTTTCTGTCATTGTAAATAAGATAAATAACATACGGCATTTTCTTTGTTTAAATATATAAAAAAAGACCTGTTCTGTAGGAAGGAAAGTTAAACGATTTCTGTTGTGATCTGAAGAAAAAATAAGTAAATAACGGGCTACACGGTGGCACAGTGGGTAGCACGATCACCTCACAGCAAGAAGGTTGCTGGTTCAAGCCCCGACTGAGCCAGTTGGCATTTCTGTATGGAGTTTACATGTTCTCCTTGTGTTTGTGTGGGTTTCCTCCGGGTGCTCTGGTTTCCTCCACAGTCCAAAGACAAGCAGTACAGGTAAATTGGGTAGGCTAAAATTGTGTGTGTGTGAATGGGTGTGTATGGATGTTTTCCAGTGATGGGTTGCAGCTGGAAGGGCATCCGCTGCGTAAAACATATGCTGTATAAGTTGGCGGTTTATTCCGCTGTAGCGACCCTGGATTAATAAAGGGACTAAGCCGAAAAGAAAATAAAGAATGAATAATTAAATAACTTGACTTAACATCTCTAACGACTGGAATGGCCACTTCCTTGAAAGGTCTTTAGAAGTGTCGTTTGGTATGTGGAAACTCAGTCAGTGAGTATTTTTTGTTCATTTTGGGTGGAAGTCCTCATTGGACTGAAAAATTGTCTTGGACCTGGCAACCCTGAACACACACTGTATTCAGAGCCTCAAGTTCAAATGGTACTATATTTTGAGCTTATCCAACCAATAGTGACAAGAAGTATGCTAAATGAATTTACTGAAGCATTCATATCACTTCACTTTCAAGCTGTTTTGTTGAACTGAGTTTCACAGGACTGCAAACTTTTTACTTCAAACGTTCAAAGCTCTATGATATGAGCTTCAGAGCAAGTTTACTGTTGTAAAACAAGTATAAGGGGACAGAAATGCAATTCAATTGTTAAGCTGTATTCATTTACAAGCGATGCTCATGGAGTTTGAAAGTTTTGTTTGTTTGAAAATGAGTAGTGATAGTTAACGTTTTACTTATTCGTATTCATTTCAGCCACGCTTTTGGAATTTTTCCAAAATTGTTGGTAGAGGCACATTTTCTAGTGAGTCTGGGTGAACTATTATTCTATAAAACCTTTGTTTGCCTTCTTTGTTGTGCACCATCCAGAATTTACCTTCATTTCATTTCATCCTATACAGTCTTTGCGTGTCGAGTTTACTTTTGGACTCTTTTGTTGTCAAGACTCAATCATTTCAATGAAATGTGATATTTTCTTTGATGTTCCACATGTTTTCTCAATAATTTCACACTGTGCTTGTTAGCTTAATTTTCATGCCTGTAACTTTTTGACTTTTAATACATTTATACCTGACTCTCTTTACATATTAAGTCATTTAAAACTTCACAGAAACAACACTATTTCAGTGACATGTTCTTCTGTTCTTTTGCAGTGGTTCTGAGAACTGGAGCTAAAGACAATGTAGCATGGTAAGGTGTTGGACTTTATATTTCAATTTTGAAGATTTGAAGACAGCTTTTGTAATGCATTTTAGTCTAATTCTACACCATTTCTTTTTTTTTTTTAAGTCAAGAGATTGTCTTTGTTCATTCGGATTCTAAGGACAACAAACAAAGACAGGCATAAAGGGAATATTATCAGCAAAATGAAATGATCAAATCTTTATTTCAGTCTCAAAGATTAAATCATGTTCAGACCTTAACTGAAGAATTTCCAGCATATTCACCACACAGGCAAACAGCAGTCTAATCTTTTTTTATTTTACACTTTCAACAAGTTTATGAAAGTTTTGTACGTATTTTGTTAATATCTGTTTTATAAAACATGTCCTTTAGACACAACTGTGGGTTCATCTAGATTTTGTATCGGTCTTTTTAACATTTTAAAGCAGGAGTGAGAAAGATCGGTGGTGATTGTTGATGATGAAATGATGTTTCTGAACCAAACATCAGAAAGATTGATCAAAGCAGCTGAAGTATTTACCTAGAAAAGTACTTCATTTATCAAGTTCTTTTGTGAAATGTTACCTTTTTCTACATTCTATTGTCCAACGAATGAAGTAGAAATTAGTCAAATAAAAAACTGTTTGCACTAGAAACGCACTAGACAACGCTCATGTATTTACAGACAAATGATCTGAAGCCAACATCCTAAAAGACTGATCCTGTATGTTGGAAATGTCAGTACTTTTGATACAAGATAATTATGCTACTAAACACAAATGACTACTGTAGAGCAGTTGGACAATTTTGTTTTTGTTGTATTTGTTTTCATGTTTTTGAGTGTCTTACTTTTTTGTGTCCACATTGAATTGAAAATAGTTACTTATGTCCATTGTAATCGTAATGTACTGTCATTTCTTGAAATGCATGTTTCAGTACAGCATACAAATGTCATGAAATTCAAACCAAAGGTTTTTTTTTTTCCCTTATATTCTAAAAAGCAAGGTTTGTGAATGAAAGCTGGAATCTTATTGTGTCTGATATTCACGAACATCTCTTTCTCTCGTGGGTTTTGTTGTTCTCACATTTTTACACTCATTGTACTATTTGGGATTTTGCAGTGTGCAACATGACAATGTAATCTCACTGTTACATGGAGGACGAATGAAAGTTACAATAAAACAATCAGCTTAAAATGGTTTGTGGTGTGCTTTGTAAATTTATTACTCTTGCTTTACTAATCCAGCTTTAAAATCCACATTCATGCTTGTTAACGTTAATGCATTATGGGTTTTCATAAACTAACGATAAACAACTATATTTTCATTAACTAATGTAAACTTTATGAACAAATACTGTAATAAATGTGTTGTTTATTGTTTAATTATAGGTGCTGTATGTAAGTTTTTGACTCCTCTAAAGCATAAAAATATCATACATGTTTACAGATATTTAAGAAACATGTCAAGGGAACATATTTATCTAAAAAATAATGTTGAATCATATATTCTGCTTTAAAAAAAAGTGTTTTCTGTGCCGGAACGCTGTCTTTGTTCTGCTAATTTGCCAGTTTAGCCAATTATATTTCAGCACCCCTGGTTGCCTTGGTGGAAAACTTCATAGACTAAAGCTGTTTTATTCATTCATTTATTTATTCATTCATTCATTCATTCAAAAAAGCTCTGAAAGCATGCATCTATGACCGAAATGCGAACTCTGGTGGACAGTAGCAGACTCTAAAATGAGACGCAGATTCCACATGAGGAGTTCCACATGAGGTTATTAAATAGCAAATATAAATACAAATATTACGAACGTTAACATTAGGTGAGCAGGTTACATTGTAACCCCGTGTCCTAACAACACCCTATGTGATGAGATACGCAGTGAAGCATTTTTGGCTGTTACACAGACGCAACACGACAGAAATTAAATACAGCTATTCAGAAGCACAAAATATGCAATCACTCACAAAATGGTAAGGTTTATAATCTAATGAATACATATTAATCCTCTTAAACACTATTAAATGTAGATGCTGAATCATGTGTTTAGTTCTATAGTTCAATTTCAAATGGTTTATTTTATTTTCAAGATCGGAGGTATCAATCTGCTGCTGCTTTCAGTAGTATGGCTATAAATGTCATAAAATGGCATTCAAATTTACATTTAAAGGGTTATGAAATGCTAAAACACATTTTTTGAGCTGTTGACAGTCATATGTGTCCCATATTCTGCTAAAAACACTATTAGGACACATATTTCACTAAAAAGTGAAAATTGGTTGTTTTTGCAGTATTTCAAGCAAATTCGTTCTTCTGGTTTGAAACGAATTTTTGAAGCTGTGTCACGGCAATAAGATCTTAGCATGTATTCCAGCGTGTAGACTGGCTGTCAGTACCTGGGAGTACTTTCTGACGTTTCTGAGTGTGCTGCATTCATTCATGAGTAAGACTTGGTTTAAACCAATCGCCCTCTATTGTGTATGCGGTGCAACTTCATTAATATGCACGATAGCTTCGAAGACTGTAGCTGATACAGTGTTCAGACGGCAGAGAGAGACACCATGTTGTGTTGCCAAAACAAGCGGGAGAAGAAGAATTGTTTGGAGATGCGAGTCGTCAGTGATGCTTTTATTATTTGCTTTGTGAAGGTTTTGTTTCATTTTCCCGCTATGAGAGTGCAGCTGGACTCATGTGTGGATAACAGTGCATGCGACGCTCGACAGAAATACGTGTCTAAGGAACATTTTTTACTCGAGAGCTTTTCTCACCTGGGAATCCGGATTTGTTGCACGTCTCCCTTTAATAAAGACACAGCTCCAGTTGGTGTTGATTGTCTTATCTCTACAGATTTGGTGAGTGAGCGACCAGTGGTCTTTGTTTATTCAGATGGCAAAGTTAGTTGGTATGTTCAGCAGTTCTCTTTCAGTGTTTAAAGAAAGACCTTAGTCAAATGATTTCTTATTTACTAAAGTTTACAGTACGTTAATATCACTACAATATTATAGGCTGAAAGATTTGCTGTAAACGCTGCTGCTCTCCAACTTGCAAGTTAAACACCGCAGTCAAACTTTTACCGTTGTGGAGGATTTTCGCTGCACTTTGTGACAGAAATAACACACATGGCTTTCTGACGCTACCTACAGAGTGCATCATCACAGTTTCCAACAAACGCGGAGTTTTTTTTCTCTCATTCGCCGTGTGGTATGAAACATTGAATTAAAAATACACGCTAAGAGCAGTTCCTCGAATTAAATATCTAGTTTGTCACGAGGGGAATAAATTAAATTCCTGAATGGAAGAGCCAAACAAAGTCCACCATTTAATAATTTGTCAAATAATTCTATTACATCCATTATATCCATGTAAACACAGTCACTGTCTTTCTCCCCTACGCCTGTGTTTGTTTAGCCTCTGTGAAAATCAGTTTGTGCTCAAATCGAAACTCCCATTTTTATGCAAATCTGTATGCAATTTCCCTCCCCCGACACTCCCCCCTAAACAGACTTTTTCCAAACTAGAGGTGTGAAAACACCCTGTTGAATAAGGCACACAAGGTGTACCTGAGGTGATTATTGTCATAGTTTTCTGTTGTTCACCTGTATGAAATAGAAGCCGTTTCTAATATATCAATTTGAGGTGTTGATGAGAACAAAAACTCCTTTTTTACACGGAGAATCCTTCTTTCGGGTGCCTTTGCTTTTGTTTATTTGCTTTGTTATTTTGTTTGTTACTTGCTCCTGTCCTCAATCTGGCAACCTGCACTTGCGTTTATTTTGATCCAGGAGCGCGCTACCTATTTCAACCACTGGGTTTCAAAATTACATACTGCACCTTTTAAGTAACATAAAATAATACAGCCTTAGTGTAATGTTCCAGCCTCTGGAATCTTAAAGGCATAGTTCATCCAAAAATTACACTTCTGTTGTGCACTTCTGATCATTTCCTTATCCTTTCTGGTTCAAAACCTACTTGAGTTTTTTCCTCTTCTGTTGAGCCAGAGAGAGTTGTTAAATCGGAAGCCCAAAATTTTCCATCATCATGTGATTCATGTAGACCTAAAATTAGATAACATTAAATCTTTCGAAAGTACATAATCAGCCATCTTCAGCTGTAACTTGGCTGTGAGAGCTAATTTCTGATAACTATTGAGATGCTTCATGAGAAGGCAGTGCTGTTGATGAAATGTTCCATTTGGAGTCTACAGAGTTGTCGCAACTTGTGTTCAACAGAACAAAGAAATTTATGATGGATTAAATGATAATGTCATTGTCAATTGTAGCTGAACTACTCTTTTAATGGTTTTATTTTAGCATGTAAGAATTGAGATATTACAAATATTTTGATGTTTTTGACAAATCAAACATGAGCTGAAAGCAGAGACAAATAGACTCTGCAACCCAGCAGGTGGGAATGCGGGAAAGAACCAGTTCCCCCTACTGAAACTTGACTTCAACCACCCCAACTCACACATTTGGTCATTTTAAAGTCTGAATGTTCTAAATTAACCCAAGTGACTTTATCTATCATGTTTGATATCATTTGAAATGTCTCATTGCGACTGATACAATGGTCTCATTCTCTCAGAAATAGACAATCAAAACAATAAATATATAACTTCAGGCACCTTTTGAACCATTGTGAAGGGTGTGACTTTCCTACAGGCAGCACTAAATGCAAATGCCTTTTGTTATGCACACACCCCTTTCCTTGAGGGGATTCTTGGATTACTTAAGTTAAGGTTTGAGAAATGTTCGACGCGATTCTGCTTACCCAGATCAGCCCGTAACATGGAGCTTACGCTCCATGTTATGTTTAATTTAAAGTCAGGTATGCATCTTTTCATCTTGGATTTATCTTTGATAATTTGATGTTTTGAATTGATCGTTTATGAATTGACTGATTGAATTGGTATAATACATTTACCTGACTAATAAATTGTTATGTTTGAACATATTTCGCTCACTCTGTAATTATTAGTAGTAGATTACGCTGTATCCTTGTTTCCGCACTTCTTGCGTCAGGTCAGTAGAAGGACTAGAATCCAGTTGAGATGGAGCATTGGGCACACAAATTGTGTTTTAGGGATCCGACTGACTCTTGATACTGATTCAAGTGTACTTAGGTGAAAAGGCCGTTAACTTCCGTCTAGGACAACAAGGAGTTGCACGGCTATCCTAGATTGGGTACCCGACCTTTGTTTGAAGGTAATATTATTCTAAATTAAGTTCATATGGGAAACCATGGGCTTGTTGAAAACCAAAGTTATTATAGAGTCCAGTAGTCGGGTACATTTATAATAATGCCCTAACCTCTAATTAGAAATGATATTGTCTTAACTCAAGGGTGTACATCTAAGCGGGACTAACTAAAGTATTTTAGAACGAGCGCGCTGGTAGCGGCCATCTAAAAGTATTAGTCAATTACCTCTGTTTAATATTCAAGACTGACCAGATTGTGACCGTGAGGGCCGCCTTCGGCCGAGGCGATTTCTCTGAGCGACATGAGCACCCGAATGAACGGATGTGATAGTTACTAGTGAAGATAAAAGGTTCAAACATTTATCTAAATTACATATTGATATAATCTTCTTAATGCTTTATAATTGGAAAAAGATGACCACCAGGACAGGATAAAATATTAATTAAGAAAATATTTGACCTAATAAATTCAGAAGTTTCGGGTACTCTTATTTGTGGGGGGGACTGGAACGTACAGTTGCATCCTACCCTTGACTCTTCAAATCCAACAAAGAAGACAAATTCTGAATCACTGTTTGTTAAGAGGATGCTAAAGGCCGCAGGCCTGTTTGATATATGGAGGGAACTCCACCCATCTAGTAGACAGTTCACTTTCTTCTCCCATCCTCACAAGGTTTACTCTAGGGTTGACTATTTTTTCATGTATCACTCAGAGAGGCACAGAATTATAGACTGTGAAATAGGAGTTAAAGATGTTTCGGATCATGCGGGACTGTATTTGAGACTCCATCTTGATGTTCAACCCAAAAACACTATTTGGAGACTAAATACTAGTTTTCTGAATGATCGCCAATGTAAAGAATACATTAAAAAAGAAATTAAGGACTACATTGAGTTTAATAATAATGAGGATATGTCACCATGTGTTATATGGGACGCTGCCAAAGCAGTGCTGAGAGGAAAGCTCATAAAGTGGGCATCGAGGAAAAAAAAGAAAAACAGATGTTAATGAATGTCTTAACAAATAAATTAAAGGTACTGGAACAGAAACATATTGAATTAAATAAACCTGAATTACTAGATGAAATAAAAATAATAAAACAACAAGTAAATAAGATTCTTGACAAACAAGTGGAGATTAAACTCAAATATGTTAAACAAAACTATTATGAGAGCGGTCCCAGAGCTAAAAGAATGTTAGCTTGGAGACTTCGTAAACAACAAACAGAAAGGTCAATTTTTAAAATCAAGGATCCTGAAACCAATGTAATGTGTTACAAACCAGAAGAAATATCACAATCTTTTAAAAATTACTATAAGAAACTATACTGTCAGCCAGAAGCGGCAGACCCCTCAATTATAAAAAGTTTTTTAGAATCTCTAGATTTACCATCAGTAGGAGTGAAACAAAACAAATCGGTAACACAAGAAATTACAGAAACAGAAATTGATAACGCAATATCAAACTTAAAAACAAACAAAGTACCGGGAGGAGATGGATACCCAGCAGAGTGGTATAAAACCTTTAAGGAATTTCTAAAACCTATGCTTCTAAAATGTTTTAACCATATTCTTAGGGGAGGGGGAACCCCAGTGTCCTGGAAACAAGCTATTATATCCGTAATACCAAAGACTGGAAAAGATAGGACAGAATGCGGCTCATACAGACCTATTTCAGTTTTAAATATAGATTACAGAATATACGCATCAATATTAGCAAAAAGATTAGAGAATATAGTTCCTGAACTAATTGATACTGACCAAACAGGATTTGTTAAAAATAGGCAGACACACGATAATGTAAGACGTGCTTTATTTTTACTTGAGAACATGAGTAAAAATAATTACAAATCTTTGGCAATAAGCCTTGATGCTGAAAAAGCTTTCGATTCGGTGCGATGGGAATATTTGTACCTGGTGCTGGAACGCTTTGGCTTTAATAAAGAAGTTATAGGAAGTCTTAAACCATTATATCATTTACCAACAGCCCAGATTAAAATAAATGGTAACGTCTACAGCTCAATTACACTGGAACGGGGATGTCGTCAGGGATACCCCTTAAGTCCCACACTTTTTGCTCTATTCATAGAGCCATTAGCTCAGGCTATCAGAGAACATACGGAAATTTTAGGCATTCCAATGGAAAAAACAGAACATAAAATATGCCTGTATGCAGATGACGTCCTTGTGACTATTTCCAACCCAGATTCTAGTTTACCTAAACTTATGTCTTGCCTTGAACAATTTGGTTGGTATTCGGGATATAAACTAAATTTACACAAAACTCAATGCCTTTCTTTTAATTATTTACCACAGGAAAACATACGTAATAAATATAATTTTAAGTGGAAAACAAAGAATATTAAATATCTAGGGATTAATATACCTAAGAATTTGACTAAAATGTATACAACTAATTATGGCCCTATGACAAAGGAGATAAAAACAGACCTGGATAGTTGGACACCCCTACCTTTAAGTTTATGTAACCGAATAGAAATTATAAAGATGAATGTTCTGCCGCGACTGCTGTTTCTTTTCCAATCTCTACCTATTGAAATACCAAAAAAACAATTTAATGATTGGAATCAAATGATTTCGAGATTTATATGGAAGAATCTGAAACCCAGAGTGAGACTTAAAACACTACAATTAACAAAGGAAAGGGGAGGACTGTCCCTTCCGTGTTTGGAGGATTATTATAAAGCGGCACAACTAAAACACCTAGTCAGCTGGTGTATAGATGATTATGATGCAAAATGGAAAGAAATAGAATTTAATCAGTTGGACTTTCCCCTTCCTTGTTCATTAGGGGACAAAAGGACTTTGACTATGCACTCCAACAAATTAAGCACTTGGACATTGGTTCCTCTTAATATTTGGTTTAAAGAGTGCAAAACCCTAAAGTTGGAGAGACATGCACAGCTGTTAAGATGGGTGGCATATGATAGAGACTTTAAACCCTCTCAGATGGACGCACGGTTTAAACAATGGATTTGGAACGGCATTACTTCATACTGTACAATCTCATCCAAGACAGATTTAGATAGCTTTCAAAGTCTAATTGATAGATATAACTTAGAGAAACAGGATTTCTATAGATATTTACAGCTTAGAACTCACTTCAATAAAAACATTAAAAATAAGGAGGGAAGTGACCTGAGTCTCATTAACATTTTTGTTGCTGCATATAAAGGTAGTATTCATAAGAAACTAGTATCAAGAATATATGCATACATACAGTCTGCCAAGTCTCTCTCTACCTTATATGTTAAAGAGAAATGGGAGAAGGAGGCGAACATATTTCTGTCAGAAGAAGATTGGACAAATATTTGTAAAACTCAACATACTACCTCTAGTTCTGGTCAATGGAGAGAATTCTCATGGAAAAATATGATTAGATTCTTTATTACTCCAAAAAGGAAATACTCACAGAATGGTAACTTAGATTCTGCACGTTGCTGGAGACGATGTAACAATTTTATGGCTGATTATTATCATATATTCTGGAATTGTCCAGCAATCCAATCTTATTGGTTAATGGTGGTCACTGAAATTGAATCAATACTGGGTTTTGAGATTGATCATAGCTTTGGTACTATATATTTAGGAAACATACAAACCGATTTTAATGCACAAGACAAATACCTTCTCAAAATACTATTAGTTGCTAGTAAAAAAGCAATAACCAAGAAATGGTTGGAAGAGATTCCACCAACAAAGGATGAGTGGATAACAATTGTAGATAATATGTTTGAAATGGAGAAACTCACCTTTTCTTTAAGACTAAACATGGATAAATGCTATAAAAATTGGTCAAAATGGTTTATATATAAGAATATAGAAAATATATAATTTGCTAGGAAATGCTTTGCAATGAGTGCGAACCCCCCTCCTCCCCTTATTTATATTTATTTATATTTTTTATTAGTTTTTTTTTTTCTTTTTCAATATATGTACATATATATGTATATTATATATGTGAAATATTTTGTTTGGACCGCACATTACAGATTGTAAAAGACTGAATCATATGGACTTGAAGGAAACTATGTTGGTGTTTATGCTTATAACACAGTAACTTTTACTGACGGGTTAGGGTGGGGGCTGATGGGAGAGTAACCTGTACTATGAAAACGACTGTATAAGAAGAATGTAATAATTGTATGTGATGCCTCTGGTGATCTGTTTGTTCCGTTATGTTAAAACGAATAAAAAACAAAAGTTTAAAAAAAAATAATAATTGGAAAAAGATAAAACTAAAGATAAATATATTAATATTCTAAACCACCTCGTACTAAAATTGGAGTCAGATATGATTTACATTTAAGGTAAATCAACATTGTGCACTGGAAAGACCGAACAGGCATTGAACCTTCATCCACCAGTGGACACCGGCATTGGACCAACAGGGTGGACCCTACAAGCATTACATATATACCTTTGTAGTTTGTATTATTTTTTGGATATGTTAAGGGGTGTTTCTTGTTAAAATATTTTTTTAAAATAAACTTTGTTGTTTATTTATACATTTTTTCTAATGTGTTACAATTGCTTTAGACTTTATTTTGAACATGTCAAGATAACTGCAATAACACTAATTAAAAAACTAAAACAATATAAAAACAATAGTAACTTCTAGGTGTATCAAAAAGGAGTACAAAGTTATTTAATCCTATTCTCTGCTCTACATTATAACAAATAACAATACACGACAATAAGTACTAATCAGTAACAGTCATCATATATGTCTATATAAGGTTTATTTTGCAATTTTAAGGTTAAATTGTTACAATGTAATTGCACAAATAAGTAGCCTACTGAGTGATATTTATTAACTACTTATAGTTATTACTATTGACTTTACTGCTATTAAATTTAGTGTTTTTGCTTGTAATTATGCACAATGTTAAATTTTATGTTAAAATAGGTTATAAGCAATTTATATAGTAATATCTTTCCATCAAGCATGTTGTCATTTCTCAGCTTCAGTAGTTTATTGTTGTTCCTTTTCTCACTATATAATAGTGAGAAAAGAACAACAAACTACTGAAGCTGTGTGTGTGTATAATGTATTAAAAATTATTATTTTGCCTGTAACTGTGCATGTACTATTCCTATATAAGCACTACATTATTTATCTTCACCTAAATTATCACTATCAAAAAAAAAACTATTGAAATCCTGTCACCCTATTTTAGTTGTTTTTAGTTTTTGCTCACTAAAATACATCTGAAACTTAAAAGCTCCTGTCACAATTTATTGTAATCATATGTAAAATATAGACTCCTTTTTGTTTCAAAATATAGTCACTTAGAAAAGATCCAAAAGTGATTGCATCTCAAAACTTCATTGAATATTAATATATCTAATAAGACAATTACATATGAGAAACATAGCTAAATGATGCCAAATATGGACATAAAATGCATATATTTACAAAGTATATATGACAAAATGCATACGGTATGTAAAAGTTTTCCTAAAAGAATGCTCTCTTATTAATTCACAAATGACCTAATATACAAGATGTCGGAAACAGTTTCTTGTGTCTTTTACTATTAGTGTGCATTCAATAAGACGTTCAGTAGTGGACATGTTGTAAAGCATATCTGTGTCCACAGCATCCCTCCCCTTCAGCTGCTGATCTTCATTTCCTCCTGCAGTTTCTGGAAAGCCTCTGCCATGAGGTTGCATGAGGGCTTGTGCTTGGGCCAGTGTTTCACCTGACACTCCCTACAGCCAAAAATCACACCAACAGAATTATTAATCAAATGAACTACCCAAACATTTGACATATTTGCGTTTTTCTTTTCTTCTTTTGAAGATATTCACAAAAATCTTGGAAAAAAAGCCACTGACTTCCACATTTTTTTGCTGTATGGATGTCAATGGCTACTTTTCCCCAACATTCTTCATGATATATCTTATATTGTTTGTGTTCGACAAAAGGGAGAAATTAATAAACAGTTTGACCCAATTGAGTCTGAGAAAATGTACATTTTTAGGAGAATTACCTCTTTACCAACAAACAAAGCAAACAATTGTATTACCAGTAATAATTACCAGTAATGTTTTAAAAGTGTTTTGGTCCCTTTCCTACAAAAAAAATACTTATATTTAATGAATTAAAACAACACAATTTTTTTTTTTGTTCAATCTACTTAAATTTGTAAAAATATTTAAGCTAGCTTAATAGATTTGAGTTGGGTCAACATGACAGATTTGTGTGGAAGCCAGCGTTTTTACAGTGAATCTTTGAACTTTTCTGGACTGCTGCTGTATATGGAGGATGAGGGAGCTCTCACATTTCATCGAAAATATCTTTATTTGTGTTCTGAAGATCAATGAAAGTCTCAGGGGTTTGGAACAACATAAGGGTGAGTAATTAACAGATTTTTTTTTTTTTTTTTTTTGAGTAAGTGAGTGAATTAATTACTTAAAGAACTGATTAGTAGGGCGTGACAAGACCTCGCGAGGTCTGACTGGTCGGCACAAATAGCCTTCCAGCAGTGCATCAACAAGTCCGTTTGAGCGCTTATTAATGGAAAAGCAGCAAGAAAAGTGGTTCGTAACAAAACATCGTTGGGCTACAAGTAAGAACTGTTTACGTCAGGTGCTGAGGGAGGGGCTACTCTGACCAACACAATAAACAAAAACTCGAAGCAGAAAATGTTTCGAGCACCATATATAAATAGTAACGGAACATAATGCTGAACACATTGGCATTCTAAAAAGTTCTAAAAAGTGTGCTAATAATAAACCACATTACTCTCCTTTATATACTCCTTCTGTGCAAATTACGGCACTGTGAATAAACAAGTTATTATTGCTTGAAATCTCCATCTCTATAAACTATAGTTGGCTGCATGATCACATCGTATTCACTGGGTTTGAATGCCAAGGTTGTTTGGTGGGAAAGAGGGGGGTATAGAGCTACTTTGCTTCAGGCATCGCAAGGTCAAGTCCCAATCCCATCCGCTTTCTCTCCAACTTTGCTTCCACTCTACAAACTGTCATATCCCAAGATTCCCAACAAAGGGGGGAAAAAAAACGTGTACAAGATTCGGTGTAGTAAACTACCAAAATGTTGTGCTTGGAGAAATAAGTAAAGATGTTTTTAGAGTTTCAAGAGAGCACAGCTTTCTCTGGCTGATCTATCCTACTAGGCTCTATGTACTGGACATTATTAGTTTGGAATACATAATATACGGAGCCAGTAAAAAAACTACAATTTTGGTTAAATATGAGAGACTGTATCATATATGTTTAAATCCTGGTTTTGTACCTATTATTATAGTATTATTGTGTTTATTTTATTTTACTTTTTTGGAGGGTGGAACTCGGGCTTTGTTCAAAATCAAAACATTCAATAATAAAAGGAATAAAAAAGGGAGAACACTGCTTAGATTATAGTTAATTATTGCTGTTACTGATTGCACTTAAAATGATTTGTGTTATTGTTTATTTTTATGTATAATCGTAGTATTTGCCTGCCAGCTGAGTTTGTGGGAAAACATTCTGTGTTTATATGTTTACTGATTAGTTGGCATTTAAAGGCATATTTCAATCAAAATGTATTTACTAGACCGGTTCCAGTGCTACTTTCTTTAAGAATTAAGAGTTTTAAGAAAATGCTAAAGTCCATACATATAATGGCAGCAAAAAGTGACCAACAATAAGGTTTTAGCAATGCTGGAGAAGTATCAAAAATGGTCCTATTCATGCCACACATAGCGTTTTTGGGGCTATATGGTTTTAAATAAGATCCCAAGATTTATACAAAATTAATTTTACAAATTATTATTTATTAAAAATCTTGGTCTTGATCATTTCATGCAATATTCTCACTCTAAGTCTCCCAGAAAAAGCACATGACTGCACCTTTTAAATTAAACAAGCTTAATAAAAAATTGAGTCCCACTTCCTAGAAACTCCACAGTATTTGTGCCATTTCTTCACTAAGCTGAATATCTCTGAACTGTACATGAGTATTAAGCGATTTTGGACGAAGGTTTACAGTCAAAGCCAGTATTTCCATATAATTCATTTGATTTAGTAAATTAATATATGTTTTTTTTTCTGGTCGGAAAAAGCATATAAAAACAAACTTGTTTTGTTATAACAATTAATATTTTGAGTAAACAATATCTTCAAATGGGCACAGTCTGAATGTTTTTGTCAGAAAGCACAATACCTGTTGCAGTACCACTCTCCCTGACAGCGGGAGCAGCGTTTCACACCCGTTCTTCCACAGGCTCCACATTTAGGTTTGTCTGGGATTAGATTCTCCATCACATCCAGATTATACGTTTGAGCCAACCTGATCAGAAGGCCTCATGTCAACATTTATTCAGTATATATGCCAACTGTCAGACTGAGATTTGAATAACTCCTCATCCAGATATACATCAAATCTTACCTGCTAGCCTGTTCTCTCAGTTCACTTTCAGAGGGGTTAAAAACATTCGTCACTTGGTATTTGGCAATGGCTTTCCACTTCTTGTCATTCTCCATTACAATATTATTCCATATTTCTGGCAGCTAAATGATAAAAAACATGCTTCATTTTTGATGATTTTGACGATTTTTTATTGGGGTAGATGGCCAATTGAATATTACCATCTACTGTGTCTTTTAAAAATTAGGGGAGGGGAAGAAAGTATTTTATGCTCCCACAATTTAAACACAAAATTGTAAAAAAAAAAAAAAAAAATTTAAATGTAAACATGATGTCAAAGAAAACAGTTGTGCTGGATATATTCACAGTCATGTAAAAAAAAATTAGGACACCCTATGAAAGCCTGGGTATTTTGTAAGGTTTTATAATACGGATATTATATTGTTATTAAATCTGAATTTTAACAATACTGAAAGATTAAGGTAACATAAGTAAACCATTTAAACTGAAAACTTTTATTTAAATTTAAGATTTAATTCTACAAAAATGCATATTCTGAGGAAAAGGTTAGGACACCTCACATTTAGGGCCCTATCATACACCCGGTGCAATGTGGCGCAAGGCGCGACGTAATAGTTTTTTTTCAAGTTTCAGCTTGGCGCAAGAGTCGTTTTGAGGCGTTGCGCTACCCTGTTTAAATAGCAAATGCATTTGGGCTCATATGTGCACCCATAAGCCCCTTTCACACAGTGATACCGGTAAATATCTGGAAAATTTCCGGAACGACTTTACCGGTATATTCAAAAAAGCACTGTTCACACAGGCGAGGACGTTACGGAAATTTTCCGGAAAAGAGCATTCACACATCCATTCCAAAATACCGGTAAATTCTGACATCATTCACCAACAAATGAGCTTTAAACGGCTGCGCTTGTATTTGTAAACATTTGACTAAATTACAAACTCTGTGGATGATCAATATTGTGAACAACTTTCGCTGGATCACTTTCGCATGTCGAGATGTTCATAATATGTGCGTGTGCAGGGCAGGCGCTCACAGGCTGTTTCACAGGCACACGCAAAGCTTGAAGGTAAACAAACAACGGCTTATCATAAGCATCTCATCGATGATTATTTACACAGTTGGCATTAAGAAGAACATATAAACGTGATCTGACTAACTTCTAGCAGCTAAATGTGTCTGGAAAAATATTCAAAGGCTTTTATTCTCACAAACCGCGCGGACGTAAATGCGTCTGACTGTTGTGATTGGCTAAAGCAGACGTCTCACGTCAGCACGTTCTAGACGTGCACACGCTTATTACGGCAATCTTCCTTCTGCATTCACACAGCGCAGCATTCCGGCAAATTGGCGGTAATGTTACAACTTCCCTTTCCGGAAAATAGCCAGAATGAATTTACAGGTATTTTCAAAAAGGACCTGTTCACACATACAACCTTTCCGGAAAATTGCCGGCAATTTTCCGTAAAGGTCTGTATGTGTGAAAGGGGCTATTGGCGTTCTGGTCTAAAAACGAAGGCGCTCTGAGGCGCACTGCTGGCGCGTTGCTATTTTGAGAAACTATAAGAGATTTTGCAATAAACCAAAACAAACCCGGTCTAAACTCCAGCGCAGAGTTGCGCCTCGCTTACACATTGCTTAATACACACAAGAGGTAGAGCAATACGCAAATATCTTTACATTTGAAAAAAATTAAAATATTAAGGATATATATAGGATATAATAAGAATATATATATTATATAAATATAAAGGATTAAATAATTACAAAACGTATTATTTTCTAGCCTACATAAATATGAAAAACCACTGCTTTTATGCCTTTTTCATCTCGGGAGGCTTTTTCAGTTCATTCATAACAATTTGCTTTTGTATAATTTTATTATTATTAGCAGTATTATTTAATATATCCATATTTATATTTGTTTTATTAAAACAGCTTAGATTTGTCCACCTGCAGGTTTTAGACCATAAGGAGCACAGCATGTGTTTTAGGATATAACTTTTTGAGCACACTTCGTTATTATTGTTCATTTATTCGTTTGCTGGAAATTAGAACTGAATTTAGAAATAGTTTTGAAACAAATTTTTGCGCTTAACAAACAAAATTAATTATTTATAGGCTAACTGATGTCTGTGTGTAAAGGTTTCCCTATCCACAAGAGCGAAAGTGAAAGCAGATCATTTATACCATTTCTTGCACAGTAGATGCTCTGTTTAACTGTTATCTTGCTTGTGAAATGCTCAGTTTTTCCACTTACACTTACTTTACGTCATGTAAATAGCAAATGCGCTTATGGCACGATGCAACTCACTCTTAAAGGGAATGGGAGATAAGACTCTGATTGGTTTATTTTCAAAACACACCAATAACTCAGGTGGCAGTCTTTGTACTTTTATTTCGGAATGCCGATTGCATAAGTTTAATATTTATGCATTTTTTTTACTTTATATATATATATATATATATATATATATATATATATATATATATATATATATATATATATATATATATATATATATAGTTAAAAATATATAATTACTATTTTACCAAGTGTATATAACTACTGTAAGACAATGTCAGCATTTGGTACATACTTTTAGTATTACCTTTGCTTGAACTGACCCGATCTAATCCTGTTTATGAAATGAACCTGCACCCAATCAGGCTTGAGCTACCAGAACTGTTGCTATGACAGCAAGTCTCAGATGAGTTTTGAAGAAATAAACGATCCTAAATCGTGTCAAATCATCAATATCCAAATCCAGCTAACTGAGTAATCCACGTACGAAGAACAGACCCCTGGTCAGATCACCATCACAGAATCCACCATGAATTCTATGGTGTATCAGAGAGTGCTTGAGGAACACATGAGACCATCTGTCTGAAAATTAAAGCTGAAACAAACTGCAACATGACAATGACCCAAAACATACCAGTAAATCAAGCAAAAACTGGCGTAAAACTAAAAAATGCAGAGTCCTGGAATGGCCAAGTCAAAGCCCAGATCATAATCCTGTTGAGATGCTGTGGGGTGATTTGAAATGAGCTGTACATGGAAGAAACTCCTCAAACATCTCACAGCTAAAAGAATTCTGCATTAAAGAGTGTGCTACACTTTCCTCAGACCGATGTCAGAGACTAGTAGATGGCTAATAGAAACGCCTCACAGCAGTTATTTCACCCAAAGGGGTAACACTAGTTATTCAGGGGTGGAGTTTCCTAACTTTTTTCCTCAGAACATGCATTTTTGAAAAATTACATTTACAGAAGTTCTTAAATTCTTTTTTGTCAGTTATAATTGTTTTGGTATGTTACCATAATCTTTCTTGAGAATATATATATATAGATATACTCTTAAAAAAACTATATAGTGTACAAGACATACAGTTGACAGCCTATGAAAATTTACTAATCCCAAGTGTACATATATGTGTTTGTAGAATACCTGCTCCAAGATGAGATCTTTTTTAGGAGCCACTGGATCTGTGAGAGCAAGTTGACTGAGGAAATGCTTGAGATCAAGTAAGTTTGGTAACTGATCTATCACAACATCTGTCAGAAACCCACGAAGCTGCATGCAGACAGAGAAAAAAATCATACAGTAATTATCTTTGACATTGAATAAATCAGAATTAGAGGAACAGACTGTATGTTTAGGTTATGAGTAAATCAAACTCAGCGTTGAATAATGCAGATTTATCCCCTCTTCAGATATTTAATGTCTGAATCAAAATCAAAATGTAAGTTTTATATACCAACTTGATACACTACAGGAACCCTTATTGAAAAGCAAATATTTAAAGTCTTACTTTTAAGAGTTGTGTTTTATTGAAGCTGTTGAAATCATATTTCCGCTGGCAGTCTGGTTTGAGCATCAGGTTTAGTAAAGCTATCCACACCTGGCCATCATGTTTACTCAGCTTCAGCTGATCTTCAGGGAGGACGGCTCTCCATTTGCCCTCTGTGTATTTCTCCTGTGTACCTATGTAGAGAAAAAAAGACTTCCAGCAGTCAATCCTACCTTAGCAACTGTTGCTGTGCATCATATTATAAGCTTTTGCTCTTTTCTAATGTAGGTCTATGAAAGTGTTATGGATTTAAAGTGCCTGTGAAATTAAAATAATTTTTTAGATGTTAAAAAAGTACAAGTATTAGTATGAGTATGTCAGTTTTAGTCAAGCTTGTGTGCTCCAAAACAGTGACAAAGACATTTAGAAGATTTAAACATCCAAAGTTTGAAGTTTGTGACTGCTTTTCATTTGATGCACTTAAGCTCAACCACTCTCACTGGCAGAGCTGATTTAAAAGGGGAGGAGCTACTCTATGTCCCACCCTGTATTCATGTTTTAGTTAATACTGTCAAACATTAAATATAAAAATGCACATTTCAAACCTTTCATAGGCCTTTAAGTAGACTGTACTTCAAGCCTACAACTATGTATGCTTTTACATAGTTGACTATATGATTTTGAGATTACAATTTTTAAACAAATGACAACTAAAAAAAGATGAAAACATTTACTACTGTTCAAGAAGGCAACACAATGCATTAAATGATATTTGATTTTTAGCAAACTCTTTTATGCTTCCCAAACTAAAGTGTTTTTGTAATATGTAGTAAAACACCTTTTAACGGTTCCATGAAATTAAAATAACGTTTTTTGGATGTTGGTATCAGTATTGTATGTTTTAAGGATATCTATAAGTGTGCTCCAAAACAGTGACAAAATTTGCATTTACAAGATATAAAACTGATAAAAAACATGTAAAACTTATGGTTTGTCACTTCCACCTAAATGGATCAACGGTTTTATTCACGTCACCAAATAATTCAGTTTCTCATCAAATAACCAATAACCAATCAAATGGCCCCTTCAACTTTTTATTGGCTTCTCATTTGATGTACTTGAGCTCTCATTGGCAGAGCGGTAAAACAACAAAACGCCATTGGCTGTTTTTTAAAAAGGAGAAGAGCTACGCTATGTCCTTCCCTCTCTCCGTGTTTCAGTTGAGATTATGTCAAACATCGACTAAAAATGCATATTTCAAAGCAGTGCACGGGACCTATAAATGCATGTAATAAACCTGAATCACAGTTTTTATGAATACAACCTACATCTTTAAATAAATTATTTACTTATTTTATATTTAATTTTAATAAATTTATATTTAATTAATTCATTTTAAATTTTAAATTTATTCTATATTTAAATGTGTTGTTGAGTAGATTAACACAATCTTGTTCATATATCTGATCTTCATATACTGTATCTATTTTCTAAGTTATAATGATTCACATTACAGCTGGTTTGAGTGGTTCATGGTTTATTACATATTAAGCAAGAAAAATACCTATGAGAAAATGAATGTGAAAAATACTTCCACAACCAGCACTGCTGAAAAAACTTTTATTCAGGTTTCTGGATGAAATAGAAAAAAAACTGCTTTAAAAAAATATCTGCTTTAAATACATCTAACCTCTTTTCCAGGGGCAATTTTCCACCAGCTGAACCAGCACACATGGCATATTATGAGTGCACAGCATCCGCGAGAGCACACTCAAACTCAAACTACAATAAAAGAGGAGATTTCAGTGCTGATTAAAAGGCAGCATATGAATTTAGACTGTTTTACATGGGATTGTATTTTTGTGTGTCTCTTTAAATAACCAGTTGCTGTGATACCTCTCAACGTGATCAGTAATGTAGCACAGGACTGACAGAGCCTTGATAGAGATTTCAAACTCTAACATATCACTTTGCTTTTGCAGATCCTGCAACAGAAAGTAAAAAGGTTCTGGTAAATCTAATGTAAATTACAATTATGGTAATGAGTTTAAGTTCCATTTGCTGTGGGCAAATGCTTTCCAAAGCTCGCAGCAAATAAAGGGGGCATGGCTAAACACATTTTGCCAAGCCTTCAAACTGACCTCATCAGAAAATAATTTTTTGAGTGGATTAACTTGCACAGACTCATCATTCACCTTAAAACTAGCAATGTGCCCTCAAAAAATAGACACTGTAAAATCTGATTTTAAGTATAGTTTAAAAACAAAGCAATTTAATTGATGAATAGACCATTAAATCATTGGACACAGATTAATTCAGGAAGTAAACGAATGCTAAACAGCAAAACAGTAAGCAAAATAGAAAAAAAACGACAATCTTGTGTCTAAAACTGAACTCAGTCAGTAATAACTTTTTTTTATAAATGTTCTTATCACAGTTGCAATCTAAATCGATTATTTATCTAAATCATATTATATAAAACCATACAGTAATATTTTTGCATTTATAACTTGAGGTTTAAAGGGAAGTCTAACTGCATTCTTGTAGGCTTCAACACTTCAGGATGAAGTGAATGTTTTTGGACTCTAAATGTGTGTGCGTGTTTTTTTTTTTTTTGACACACAATAATCATTAATGTTAGCTCAAACATTGTTAAACCAACAACTACAATAGTATTTTAGACAAAAAATATTGCACACCCTTAAATTGTTGTGATTCTCAAATAGCTAGATGCTCGTTTTGAAAAAAATGAGTAAAAGTAAATGTAAAAGACTGGAGTAAGTTTTAACTTTTAATAAGCATTCCTATTCAATGAGATTAGAAAAATCAAAACACATCAATAAAGTGTTGTTTACCTGTACAGATGCCGTGCCTGAAATCTGTGTGTGTGTGATTCTGTCCTGAGTTGAAATTTCTCCAGATACAGAGCGTCCCACTAGCAGTGTGAGTTTGCGATGACAGTAATCCACTAAGTCAAGAACACAATCACCAGCAGCTTCACTGGACTCCTGCATGTGCAAAAATCACATACCATGATCTAATAAAATGCACATTCCCATACATATAAAAACCTGTGTGTCGTTGCTTACTTTGTGGTACATAATCGTCTCCAGCAGGTTTATAATGGTAGCTTCATGATGAATCTGAAATTAGGAGAAAATGTAATGACCCAAGGAGCCTGAATGATTTCTATTTTTCTAAATCAGAGCTTGGTATGCTTTGGAAATTTATAAGCTGAGTCTGCTCACCACCATGTACAGAAGAAATGTGCTCTTTGGGTTAAAGTCCTGGAGTTTGCAAATTTTAGGAAACACTTTATGTTTCCATACTTCGGTAAGTATCATGGCATGTACCAGTGTGGGAATCTGGAAAAAGGTCAAAAACAACAGCAGCTTTAACTCACTTCACTTTGTCATTTCTGTTTCTTATTTTTTAAAAACATACAGGTGAGAAATGTGGAAAGATGTGCTACTGTGAAAGGTGACTGATGATCTGGTGATCAAACATTTTCATTTTTACACGAAACATTATCAATTTTAACTTCAGAAGAGTTGGTGGAATAATCCAGATAATCCAGATTTTCAATCACAACAAATGAAAACTTTTTCTGAATGAATAAATAATATTAATAATAATTCTCTGAAAGACAATATTTTATTTGAAATTAGAAATAAATGTTCTCAGACTTTTATGAATTACATCAAATATTAACATCTTACTCAAACTGATAACTAGGTTCACAATGAATCTGCGAATGCATCCATCATTGAGTCTATTTATTTACTTGTGTAAATGTGTTCAAATTTATATTTATTCAGTTTTTAAATTAATTTTCAGTACTGACTACTATGAAAATGTTTATATGATTTATTTACAATACACTTTGCAAAGTAATATTTTCTGTCTTTTAGTAGATCTATAATATGAGAGACTTGCTTTGTTGACCAAATAAGTGGATCTAATTAGATTTGTCTTGTAAACATTAAATCAAAGTTAAAAACAGATAATTTTTTAATATATTAAGCTTGTAGTTACAATACTCCTAAAATCATTCCGCAAAAATCCACACATTTTTTACAAAATTCAGCTAAAAAATAGCAAAAATGTCCACAGATACTGTCTAGCCCTACTGAAAACTACAAAATCCAGTAAAAAACTGAGAAGTTGTCTATTTTTTAATAATTAAATAATGTAAAAAAGAAAATACCAAAAAATCTAAATAAATGTAATCTTTAATTGCAGTACATGTATTAAAAGTAAGAACATGACAAACATAACAATTTTTTTTCTCCCCCATACATTTGGTCATAAATATTAGTATACCTAATCTCTGAGTACAATTCCTCTGAATCAAGTAAGTAGCGTTAACATTATACTTCAAGATTACATTAAATTATTATTATTATCATGAAAATGATCACGCCAGTTTCCCTGTATCGAAACTGACCAACAACAACAACAACAAAAAATTTAATTTAATTTACCTTTACAAATCAATTGGTGGAATAATCCAGATTTTCTATCACAACAAATGTAAACATTTTCTGAAAGAATTAAATGAACAATATTATTAATAATTATTTGAAATACAATATTTTATTTGAAAAAAGGAATACATTTTCTCAGACTTCTATAAACTACATCAAATAATAAAATCTAACTCAAACCGATAATAAATCCAGAAAAACTGGATTGTGGTCTCTTAGTTTTTAATAAATAAATAAATAAATTAATTAATTAATTAATTAATAATGTACAATATTTTAACCATAAGATAAATCTAACCTTTGTTTGCAGGACTTGTATTAAAAGTATGAACAAGGCAAGCATATTTTTTTTCTCCACAATACATTTTGGTCATAAATATTAGTAACGTTATACCTGAGTACAATTTCTCTCTATCAAGTGAGTAACAACATTATAATCCCATTAAAGTTTACATACAATTACTGCTATCATGAAAATATCATGATATTCCCTGTATAGAAACTGACCGACAAAACAAAATCATATTTAATTTACCTTTCCGAGAGAAACGAAAAGGTCTTTAATGAATTCCTCCTGATTGGCGCTGGCGTTCAGAATAGCTTGCATATTCAGCTTCTCAATAAATTCATGCTGGCGAAACCATCTTTACAAAAATAAATAAATAAATAAACACACACACACAACATTGGCTATGCATGACAACGATGGCATGGCTATACTAGTTTTGGATTAGATTACGTGTTCTTATTTTACCGATCCTTGACTTATAATGTTATATTCTCGTAATTTACCTCGGGCTTCCGATATCGCGCAATGACATCTTTTCCAGGCTTTGAATGTATCCTTCAGCTTCTTCGTGTAGAAGTACTGAATCCATCGCTTCAGAATGTTTTCTACAGAAACCTAAACTAGCAGCTTTTCAAACACACTCTATTATACTTCTATTAGGGGATATCATCTTCCGTTTCGTCACTATGGTTACAGGTACACTGAGTGCGGAAGTGACGGAGTGGGGGAAAATTTGATCCCCCTTAAAAGATTATTCTTCTAACAAGAAAGCTGTAAAAATGTCCTCCTAAAGCTAAGTTGTTTATTTTCTTGCTTTCTGACGCTTCACATATTGTCATTTGTTATCAAATTAGTAATAATAGTTTAAATGTGGTCATATCATTGACCCATGAACATTCCCTGATTGTTATCAAACTATTTCATAACTGTAACAAGGGGCAATTCAGTCATAACTTAATGTTAAAACAGCTGTCATAACATTATTTATCAATATGTGACTCTTTTTGGATTCTTGGAAGCTATAGAAATTAAAAATATGTAAAACAGGAAATACTTTGCGACCATTGTTTTTGTTTAATTACATTCCTTAAAATAGTCTATACAAAACTGTAAAAGAAGGCTTTACATATTTATTGTGTACAGTCTAGCAAGGATAACATTCGTAAACCAAAAATTGAAAAGGCACACTAAAATGTACAGTAATTCATGGAATCTTTGAAAAAAAAAAAATCAAATGCAAATGACTAACCAAAAGGATTATCATGCAGACATTTTTGTGTATTTCCTCTTATGTACATCATCAGTTGTTCTTGACAAATTAGAAGGAATTTAATTTGTTCTGTTTTGTTTGTATGCATACATTTGTTTGTTTGTATGTTATGTTTTTAGTCATTATTTTTTTATATCTAAATAGCTGTCTTTATAAGTACATAATTTTTTTACATGTGTTCTTAAGTAAACTACATGTTTTTGTAATGTAGGCTACTTGTAAGGTACTTCAGCAATATAAAAACAAAACAAGCATTTTCACAAACATAATAAATGCAACATACTCTGAATATTATATAAAAATGCAAATGTCATAAATAATCTTGTAAACAAATCATAAATAATATTGTGCTATCTTTTAATAATGTTATTAACTATTAATTAGTTGTTAGCTTTTTAAGTAGTAATGTGAACATAAAATAAAACATATTTAAAATAAAATAAAAGAATAAATAAATAAACAAAAGATTTTAAAATCATGAAATTATTGTAAATATTTAGATTAGCGCACACATGTGATAACCCAGCACTTTCATTTTTATTTAAAGTCATGTCTATTGTCATTTTGGTGGGAAAAATAAGCTGATGTGTAGAATGGAAACACACACACACACACACACACACACACAAACATAGTCAATATGTTCTGTACAATATGAGAGTATAATATGATACAGTGTTTGTGAGTGCCACACATCCATGAAAACAAACACAAAAAAGCAAAAAACATATATGCTTCAACTCTTACTTTTATTACCGTGTTTTTATTTCCATGGCTAATTTTTTTTATAGCTAATCTTTGCTGAAGCTACAGTTTTTCACAATCATTTTGACACAAATATCAGAACCCTGGTGTCAGTTTTCAAAACTCTAAACACACAATTCACAACTATTGACAAAATTGCACATTTTTGCAAAACTCTTAACTCTTTTTTTCTTTTAAATGTTTGGATACAGTATGCATAAGTCAAAGATACTGTGTTCATTAAACTAAAAGGAACTGTTGCGTTACTCTTGATGCATAACTTCATGGAAACTGATGTACAATGTTAAATATTTAGATGATGAAAGTTTCAGGATAGATTGAATGACATCAGTTATGACAGAAGATGACCCAACTGCACTACATTATCTATAGATTTCACCCTTTTTCCATATTAATGGTTTATCTGTACCATGTACCACTGTTACAGACAATGCTTTCATTTTTGACATTACTGTATGCAAGAAAGCCCAATCACAGCAGACCAATGTCATGATGGAAACACAGATACCAAACAGAAATCTTATATATATATATATATATATATATATATATATATATATATATATATATATATATATATATATATATATATATATATATATATATATATAGAAATATATGCAAATTACATACTGTAGGTGGCATACTAGTTTATATTTGGAATTTACACGTCTAAAATATGTTATACATGTTAAAATAATGCAAAAATTAGGATTTTTTCTCAACACTTAGAATTACAAATATGTACATATATGTTACGTAAATATATTACCTATAATTTAGATAGGTGTCCATTTATTGCTGTATAACACACAAAAACAGATGTATTTCAATTTATAAATGCCAATGAAACCTGTATCATATATTTTAAACAGCAATTTTGATTGTTAATGATTCTTTATTAAACAGATGTATATCTTGTGTCCTGGTGATCTAAAGTAATGTTCCTGTAGTATTTGTATGATAAAAATATTATATAATCTAATGGGCCTGCAAATGCAAGTCTTCTCTAAAGAAATAAAGCAAAGTAAGATGTAAAAAAAACTGTGAAAGCAGACAGCCATGTTCATCAACTATCTTTGTTTAAAAACAGAAAATTTCCCCTGACTCCCCATAAACAACATTAATGTAAACATTACATGCCAACCACACTGGTCGAAAGCAAAGCTGACAAAAGATAAATGGGTTCCAGGTGAATTATTTTCCTTGTCCCTCCTCTAAAACGTCTTTCACATCAGTAGTCAATAGCCCACTTTATGTTAGACTATGATGACCAATATGACCATGAAGGTTCCACCAGTGTAACCACACGCATTTTCCTCCCTCAAGCCATCAACAAACACTCAGAAGAGAAAACCAACCACACTAAACACACAAATGCCAGCATAATCTCATCACAATTCAGAACTGTTTCAGGTCTTATGTTATGGTGAATTTTATCATAATATATATGAACACTTATTTGTGTTTCTACATATTTTGCTTATGCTTTAGACGTACAGTTATGGACTTGTATAGGTTCAAGTTATTTAATTGGAATTCACCATGTCTAGATTTTCTCATGGATACACTTGGGCCATGAATACTAACTTAGACTAACCCTTAGAAACTGAAAAAAAACTCTCTCAGGTCTTTTCCAGTCATATTTACACCTTTTATATTTAAGTCTACTTTGTAATGCTCTGAGTTAACATTAAATTATAATTGTTATTATTATAAAAATTGGTACCGCCATTTCCCAATTAAGAAACTGCCTGATCTTTTTATTCCTCCTGATTTGTTTAGTCTTTCAGAGTACCTTGCATATTCAGTTACTCAATAAATTCAAAACATTGCAGATGGATGAGGATAATAAAATGCCAGTTACACTACTTTAGATGTACGTGTATTTTCTCATGAGATCAAGTTTTAGCCAAACCTAAACTACTCTTTTATTTTTTACACCCATTTTTTTCTCTTTAAATCACATACATACTGACTCAATCTAAAGTAAATTGCTCACACAAACACACACTTCTCTAAACATTCCTACAATTAGTTCATTCAGGAGCTCCAGACTGGAGACCAGAGGCCCCCCGGTCTGGGATGTGTACCTTACTCAATGACCCCTTTGTGGGGCTAGTATTTATAAAGCCAGACTGCACCTCCAACACCTCCTCAGTCCATTACACCTTCGCCATGAGATCCATATGCAGCTGTGCTTTCCTTTTGGTCTGCTTCATCTGGGCCACAGACGCACAGAACAGCAGTAACCACATCGAAATCACCCAACACAGCCGGCCCCAGCCACAGCCGAAAGCAAACCTCTGGGATGAGCCTATTCGCTTCAACACCAAAGCCAAAGACACCTGCACTATGGTGATCTCCAGCCAGACCAACACCACTAAGCTGCGTGTCTCCTGCAAGAGCAAGGGCAAGTCGTACTGGTGTGATTTCCTGGGCAAACCCAACCTCTGCAAGTCATATAACAACAACCCTCGCCACTACTTCACTCAGATCATGTGGGACTTGAGGAAGCTCCACAACGCCTGCCAGGGGTCGAGGGTTTACAAGCCACAGATGTGCCGCTCTGCTTCCGATGAGGTCCAAATGGTGTTCCACAATTCTTGGCCTAAAAACTCGGTCCCAAAACCTACTCAGGCTTCTCAGAACCAGCAAAAGCACCAGCAGCAGGTTAAGTCCAGCGTCCCCCCTACCAAACCTCCCACCAAGCAGCAGCTTAAACCCCAACAGCCGGCTAAAGCTGCTTCTAAACCAGCCAAGACTGGGGCTTCCAAACCTGCTTCACCTCGAAAACCTGTAAAGGCCATCACAGTGAGACCCACCGTGGCGGAGGAGAGTCAATCAGTCAAGATGGCTGAGGAATACTGCTGGAAGAGCCTGCAGGGCGTCTGCGCGTACTTCATCAGCTGGTTCCAGAGTTAAAACATCACTACAACTGGTAAGCACATCGCTTTTAGTGAATAAAAGAATCAGTCAATGCTTGTAAAGTTGTATGCGGAAACTAAATCGTGTATAAGAAGAGCTTACAATTGTTGGAGTGTATACAATAAAATAAATTAGCCGGCAGCTAACTAAATCACGGGTATTTCATGTAAAATTCCTAGAATTGTTAATGGGATAGTTCACCCAAATTAAAAAACACTCAGCACGTCTCTGCCTCAAATAGCTCCTTTTTCTTTTATTCTGTTGAACACTAGAACACATATTTTGAAGAAAGCTGAAAACCTGTAAGCATTGATTTTAGTAGAAGGAAAAACAAACAAGGCAATGGTTTTGTTTAACAGAAGAGTTGAAACAAGTGAAGGGTGAGTAAATGATGACAGAATTTTCAGTTTTGGGTGAACTATGCCTTAATTGTTGTCTTGTGGAGTCATGTGATTGACAGTTTTTGGTATGAAAAGTTGCAACTGTAAGATGTGGAAAAAAACGGAAAGAGTTATAGCCTCAAAGCAAATTCAATCAAACATCAATTGCTGCGTAATTGCTGTTTAACTAAATAAAATTAATCACTGTACCTCTGTTTAATCTTTTACTTCTTTCTTTTCTCTTCCCTACAGGTTACCAGTGACCTAGATTGCCTCGCTGAGATTTCTACAGGGACTCTACAGTGCGTGTGCGTTATGTGTGTGTTTGTGTTTGTGTGTGTGTGTGTGTGTGTGTGTGTGTGTGTGTGTGTGTGTGTGTGTGTGTGAGTGTGTGTGTGTGTGTGTGTGTATGTGTGTGTGTGTGTGTGTGTGTGTGTGTGTGTGTGTGTGTGTGTGTGTGTGTGTGTGTGTGTGTGTGTGTGTGTGCGCGTGTGTAAGAATGTCGTTATGACTGCACCAGTGTGTCTGTGTGTTTTTTTTTTAATGTGAGTCATCATACAGTATGTGCCAAGTGAAAATAAGAATGAAAGAAAGAAACTTTGTAACATGTTGTTTAATAAAAAGATATTTCATAATTGTCTGTGTATATGGTGTCTGAACAATTTTTTTTTCTATTTTATATTTAGACAATAAAGAAAGAATAAAGAAAGAATTGATGCATATTTAATTGCACACAACAGTCCTCCTCAATTTTTAAAATTACACTTTTTAAAAATACAATTTTTAGAATGAAACCTATTTTCAAAATAGCCTAAATATTTCATAAAGCAAACTTTATTTTCTAAATTAATTATTATTAATTAATTTAAAATCTGGAGCTAATACATATTTCTGATAAATAGATATTTTAACAAACAAATCATCAAAATGATCAGAATATTTAGACAACAAAAACAAAGGAAGGGAGTTTCGAACTCTCAAAAAATTTCCGTTTCACATTGTCAGAGCACATCAACACCACTAGAGGGCAATGCTACATTTCAAATTAACGTTAAATCTGAGCCAATAACAAAATAGTGTAATTGGTATTTCACATTAAATGTATCCTTTTATAACAAAACGTCTTCTGGTATATAATATTATCAATTTATATTAGGTTAAAAAATATTTAGTTGGTCTAATAGATATGTTTGTAGATTGTAATTTAGCAACTAATACAGCTTAATAAATTGTATATAGTTTATTTGAGAATTAGCTGTAGTAAAATATTTGTCTGGTTAAAAATGAATTAACTTGAATATGACATTCTTGACAAATATGTCAACTTGACATTCTTTATTCTGTGTAGCACAAGTGATGTGTTTATGAGTTTTTGATCGAATTGACATCTGTCGTGACAAAAGAAAAAAAAATGAAAAGCCTTCATTTGAATGAATTGAGTGAGTTTTCCACAAAAAGGCATAGTTTACCCCCAAATTAAAGTTCTGTCATCAGTTACACCCTTTATTTTTTGTTTATTTATCTATATGGAGCAAATTAAAGACAACCAAGTTTAACCAAAATGAAAGAATAACTCACCCTAAAGTAGTTATAAACTACTAAAAGTTTTTTCTGTCAAACACAAAAGAAGATATTTTAAAGAAAGCTGGAAACCTTTGTTTTCATGGAAGTCTGTGTTAGTTTTCAGTTTTGGATAGTTAGTTTTCATCTTTAAGATGTATTGTTTTGTTTGACCGAAGAAACTCAAAGAAAGAATAAATGAAAAGGAAAACACAATGAGAATGAAATTACATAAGCTTTTTGGATAAAAAAGAAGAATATATATTTCCTCCAGAAGTAGAAATCATGTTAAAGAGCAACAGACAGACTGGAATTTCTAAATGCCACAGACAGGTTTTCTTTTTTCTTTTTTTTTCTTTTTTTACAATATATTCCATAAGCTCTTTGCAAACGTTTAACCAAAACAAAGAAGAATACACATATTCACTTCGCAAAGCCCTCAAAATCCCTCAAGATCCCTGTAATCACACTGGTATTTGAATATGTGACACATCCTCTACATTGAACAACAAGCCCCGCTTCAATGGCCAAACAAGAACTCTTATAAATATTACTGTGATATTTAATTTAGCACTGTCATTAATGTTATTAGTTTATTTCTGTTTAACCAACTAGAAATTTATTTCTGTTAATCAAATTTACATAGTCCAAAGCTGATAAATAAGCAGATTTTGTGAAGTCATATAGAGAATAGCTCATGAGCTTGATTCCCCACCAGACATACACAATCACTAAACATTTACATGGACTGACACACACCTTGTCTTTGTGTGTGTTTGTGAGTTCTTCTACATTGTGGTGAGCAAACGTCCCCACAAGGATAGTATAACCAGACATTTCTATCATTTTGAAAACTAGCCCATTTTGAAAACTAGAGAAAACTTTTTAAATATATTACATAATCTTTATCTATAAGTGTAAAATGCAAACAGGTTTTCTGTGAAGAGTTGGTTAAGGGGTTTGGTTAAGTTTAGAAAAAAAATACGGTCTGGACAGTAGTGTATGAAGAAATGTATGAAGTCCCCAAAATTAATATAACCTGTGTGTGTGTGTGTTCACAAGTATTGCAATACTTGTAAATTTTGACCTTTGTGGGGACATTTATTTGTTCCCACAAGGAAAACGGCTCTTAAATCGCACAGAATGAATTATTTGGAAAATGTTAAAATGCAGAATATTTCCTGTGATGACTGGATTTGGGGGTAGAGGGATATAATATACAGTATAAAAATCATTAAGTTGTAAAACCTCTCTTTGTTAGTAAATCAGTAATGATGATACACAAGGAAACTGGACTTTCATGGATGACTCATTGTTCATAAATCAAGCCAAACACTAGCACTAACATCCCGCAATAAAAGAAGAATGCACACCTGTAAAATAACATCAAGTGTAAAGCAGTTTAGTATTAGTAATAATGTTTTTATTGCACTTCATTTGTTATTCTTGTTATATTTTCTGCTTTTCTTTTTTTATTATTATGTATCAATTAATTTTTTTATTGTGCTTATTTAAAGGTTCAGTAGGTGATCTGCCAAATTGCTAACCGTTAGCCTAATAGCTTTGAAAACACAGTCCCTTCCCTATTTATTTATTTATTTATTTATTTATTTATTTATTTATTTTTGTGCCATTGTCATTATAGCTGCATTGTGGACTTTTATACAGATTTTTATATCTATCTTTACCATTACAGTTAGGGTCCATGAAAAAAAGATGTGAGTAGTGTTGTTATAAGAGTTCTTTCACTATAAATGTGTGCAAACAAGTTAAAAATGCAATATGAATGCACAGTTATTAAAGATTTGAATCTGATTTAGAGGGGGTGAAGGTGGATCAGTTATAAAATTAGGCCACAAAGACACAATGGCAGGGACCCCTCATCCCATTACATGGCTGCACTCTTACAATGACTCGCTAACAAAACATGTCTATATACCAGTACATAATACATGACCATATGTTGAAGTACTTGCAGCTCTGGCATGTCCAACCATGACTGTTACACATACATGGAATTCAGGGACAGGCCTCGGGGGACAGCTTTTTATTCAGTCATGACATCAAATGACAACTTGATGAATTGTATCTAACTAAATGATATATTTTTACTTTGTTTGCTTATTACAGTTTTTGTAACCTTGTTATATTCAGAGCTGATCTTAGAATTCTAGGAGCTCTAAGCAAAACTTTGTGAGGAGACCCATGTCAGCATGTTAAATGACCCTGAAATGACCCTGGCCTTGACCTCTTCAAAGAAGTTTTACTGTCAACAAACAACACTAAGTTAAAACAGTCAATAAAAGTAACATTATTAAAAAATAAAATAAAAAATGGTATGATAATTCTAATAGAAATAATCTAAATGAAATACAGAAATGAAATAAATGAAAAACACATAGATAATATTTTACTATTCAGAAAGTGAGTCAAATCTCATCCCATATTTTCTTTACAGGTTTCAATTAAGTAAACACTGATTTAAATTACATTTATGATATTTATTCATTGAAGAGCAGGGAATGTTATTCGGTGATTCTCTCATTTGCTGTTTTGTTACATTAAAGGCACAATATGTAAAATATTTATATTAAAATATCCCAAAATCATTACAACAGTATTTTACATTTTGTTGAATTTCATTTAGATTATCCCAAATGTTTCATGGAGAAATAAGCATTTTTAATTTGTGACACTCTCCATATTTTCATGTTTAAGCACCAAAGGCAACAAAGTCAAAATACTTTCTGGTTAGTGAAGTAAAAAAGTTTCACATTCGATCACACAGGCATGCATATTGCTAAAGCAAAGAAGAAGAAAAAAGTGGTCAAAAGTGGCTAAAATGTTTTAGACAGTTTACGAATATCTGCAGGCCCGCCAGCCTGGTGAAAGGTTTTTTTTTCTTAAAAAGTGGACTATTTTCTATTTAATTATGAGGTTTAAATAGGTTACATTTTAGTGACATTTTAAGCACTATTTTTTTGCTGGATTAGCTTGTTGAATGGTCATCATAACCACAGTTTTGATGTACTAAAAACATAAAAATTTACACTAATTATCATTTACATCATAATATACATCATATATTCATCAAATCATATATCATTAAAAAAAATTTGAATCTTTTAAAGTTTTAAATTAAAAACTGTAGACTATTGTAATTTAAATATCATCCATTTAAATAGCAAACTGGCCCACACATTCCACTTTCCTCAGTCACGCTGAGGCAACAGCCAAAACAGGATTCCGCTTGGTTTTAAAGCCTTTTTCGATGCAATTTTTTCATAATTTATCATAGCAGTCAAAATAGGACAAATCATCACCTTGGAATCGAAAGGTTCTATCTGTGTTCTAAATGATTTCGAGATATTGAGCTTCAAAGTTTTTGCATTCCATATACCAAACAATATGTGTGTAACAGTTCTCTTTTATACAGTAACATGACAGGGACTTTAAATGGACTCTAAACGCAAATTATCAAAATTATCTTCAATTTGTGAATTGGAGTAAAAATGCAGATAGAACCTTCTAATTCTAAAAAGTTATTTTCTGCTTGAAACTATAAGTTTTTATCTGGCTGATCATTAATTGAAGCGTTACTTTTCAACAAATATAATCAGTCTGCTTATTAATTTAATTTTGAAAAATGGTGTTGTAACAATGTTGATGTTTAAGAAAGTTACATTTTTGCGTTCTGGAACATTTATTAAATGTTTTAGGATTCATATTTTTTCTTGTATAAATTAAGCACACAAGGCTGCGCTAAATATTTTGTCCAGTGCAGATGTTAATTTTATGTAATTAATATGCTAATAATATTTTAAATATATAATATAATATTCATTTTATGCTGTATATAAACTGTTTAATTATATTTATTAAATAATGTGGATAAGTTGGCGGTTCATTCCGCTGTGGTGACCCCAGATTAATAAAGGGACTAAGCCGACAAGAAAATGAATGAATGAATATATATATATATATATATATATATATATATATATATATATATATATATATATATATATATATATATATATATATATATATATATATATATATATATATGTATATATGTATATATATACATACACAGTTGAAGTCAGAATTATTAGCCCCCCTGAATTATCAGACTGCTTGTTTATTTTTTCCCCAATTTCTTTTTAAAGAGGAGAAGATTTCTTTCAACACATTTATAATCAAAATTGTTTTAATAACTCTTTTCAAATAACTGATTTATTTTATGTTTGTCATGATGACAGTAAATAATATTTTACTAGATATTTTTCGAGAACCTTCTATACAGCTTAAAGTGACATTTAAAGGCTTAACTAGGTTAATTAGGTTAACTAGGCAGGTTAGGGTAAAGTTACTGTATAACAGTGGTTTGTTCTGTAGACTATCGAGGAAAAATATAGCTTAAAGGGGCTAATAATTTTGTCCCTAAAATGGTGTTTTTAAAAATGTTAAAAACTGCTTTCATTCTAGCTAAAATAAAACTAATAAGACTTTCTCCAGAAGAAAAAATATTTTCAGACATACTGTAAAAATTTTCTTACTCTGTCAAACATCATTTGGAAAATATCTTAAAAAGAAGAAAAAAAATTAAATGGGGGCTAATAATTCTGACTTCAACTACATATATTACATATATATTATTAATAACTATATATATATATATATATATATATATATATATATATATTCATTAATTTTCAGCTTAGTCCCTTTATTAATCTGGGGTCGCCACAGCGTAATGAACTGCTAACTTAGCTAATTTATATGTTTTACACAGTGGATGCCCTTTCAGCTGCAACCCATCACTGGGAAACATCCATACACACTTATTCACACTCATTTAATCACTTTAACTATGTTAAATGTAACTTTTCATCTCAATGTCAAAAATGCTTCTAAATCATCACATCTACACACATCTGTTCAGTTTCAGCTTTCTTCTCAATTTTGAGACGAAACAATTTTGTGTTTCTTTCTGGTCTTTCCCGCTGTCAGCGGAGCAGTCTGACAAAATGACAAAAAATCCTGATTGGTCCTTGTTTGTGCATCCATGATTAGCTCACAGAAAGAACGTAATAGAGCCAAGAGTTCGACTTTGTAGACAAAATCTCTTTTGTTTTTATATTAAGTCTTATGATGTAAACAACTTCACATGTAAATAAATGTAAACGACTAAAAAACCTCACAAAATGTTAATAAAATAACATTTAATAAGAATGTGAATTATACAATTTTAACAAATATGTCAAATAGAACCTTTTAATTGTATGGGACAAATTCTGGACCATTGTCAGTGAGGGGTGGGTTTGTAGCATTGTCTATGTCCAGATCATCAAAACTTCATCTTGATACAATGTGCAAACCAGGTCTTTCATAGACATTAAGTGCGCTTGTGAACATGAACCACCATACTTTATAGCTCTATAGCTTTAACTGCTATAGCAGTTTTTTTTCAGCTGACTAACTGTACACTTAACTGGTGTTTCTGAGTTACATTTATGGTTATGTGACAATTCTGTTTGAAACATTGATTGGGTGTTCGTTCATGATAAAGTTTGTTCATGTTTATTTTATGCTTTAACCCTTTAACTGCCCCACCAAGAAAAAAAAGAAATTGGGATTGCATTTCTTAACCCCTAATGTCGCTAGTTGACACACTCAATGCATTTTTCAAAAAACATCCCATAATTTGTAAAATTATAAATCTCTACCAATTGGTAGATATGTCGGTTTATGGTAAAAGTACCAGAATTAATTCATATACTGGAAAAATCTCAAAATATGAAGTATAAGACCAATTTATTTAAAAAGAAAATCAAAATAAAACATTTTTGAACACTAAATCGTCTTTTTTTGAAGAAGAAGAATGCCATAAAATATTTCAGATTCTCATTTAACATGCTTTCGTTTTTTTTTTATACAATAAAACCAAAATCAAGTGTTGTAGATTAACAGGGTTATGTTTGTTATGTTTTTTTGATTTTGTATTGTAAACTAACAATGCTGAGTATGTAAACCATTATATAAAACATTCATTATTTAAATGACTTCAACATTCAAAATCTGGTCAACCAAAGCAGGCAGTTCTGAAGCTGTAAAATGAAAGATGGTTGGTTCAATTTTTCATTCTTCACACTCTTCCTTGATCTGAAAGCAGGTATACAGGGGTTTCCCTGATATCAAAATTGCTTCGTTTAATTAAAATTTAATTAAAAATAAATGTGTGAGGGCTGCAAAGAACTGCTTAGTGTAGGCTTAGTAAATGGACTGGAAAAATTTGTGGTTGAAAGCAACCCTAGTGCTCTCATATTTTATTTTTAAAATAGGGTACACTTTAGGGGTACACTTTAGGGGTCAGCTATGTAAAAAAAAATCTTTTAGTTCAGCCCCTTTCGCAAATATATGCATGACGTAAGCAGCGGATTCTTGTCTGTGCGCAGCTCATTAAAGGGCTTTTCTCATGAGAAAGAATGTGATTGTGCTGTAGTAAGTGGGTGTGTCTCTCAACCTATAAATACAACCCGTGAGTTCTTTTTGACGTAAACTAGTGAGGGAATCTTATCACCCATCTGTCCACGCCGTTATAGGTAAGCTCATCAACTTTTTTTATATTGATCAAAGTTATCTTAGATTTAGTTTTCATCTTAAAATAGGTTCCATGCTAACTTTACGCCAGCTGCATCCTTTTAATTAATACAATTCAAATTAAATGAAGTAAAACTGTATTAAAACTATTAATACAATATCTTTATTGCTATTTGTAGGACTGAAGGACATGTCTCTCCGCGGAATTTTCGCGTTCCTGCTCTTTCTCGCGTGCGTCTCACAGCTCATCTTAACTGCTGAGTGCACCAGAGGAGCCAGGAGGAAAGGAAGGAGGCAGGAAAGAAGAGGTGATAATAACATTAACGTGATGAAAGGAAAGTTCATAATCAATGACAAGACGCAGCAGTGCACGTGGGTGGCGCGCGGAGAGGACAAGTACACCATGAACGTTACATGCAAGCCTGGGAGCGGGGACGGATTCACCTGTAAATACACTGCCAAGCCGGCAACGTGCGCCGAATATTCGTCTAATCCCAAGGGCTACTGGAAACAGATAGCCAGATCTCTGCAAAAGCAGAAGAAACTTTGCGTGGATCCGCGCGCACTGATCCGGGCGGGCATGTGTAAGCGCGCGCCCCTGGACGCGCATTTCAAACTCACAGAAGCGTCACAAAAGAAACCCCCCTCGACAGAGAAAACCCCCACAGCCACAAACACACCGCCTCCGGACACCGAACAAGGGTGCACAGAGCGCATCGATCACCGCGAGCTCGCCAGAGAGAAGTGTGGAGATTCCTGGGCGAGTCTATGCGCGTTCCTCTTCACTGTAATCCAGAGTGGAGACTGCTGAGCTTTTACTTTTTTTTGTTACGTTTGTTTTGCTTTTCCTCTGATAGACTTTCAAGACTACGTTTTATGTTGTAAACAGATAATGCACTGTACTGATTGTTGGTCACGTGGGTCAGTAGCCCGCCACGTTTACCTTTTACGCTTACCAGGGACGTTGCTAGACCCCCCTTAAGTATGATGTCTCCCATAAAAGATTGAGTTACAGGATGGATGTCTGTTAGAAATCATTCTCAGTCTTATAATTTGCTCAATGATTGAGGAAGTAGATGATTAGGAAAACGTTAATTAGAAATAGTAAGTGATCACTCATCAAAGTGAAAAAAGGTGATACGAGTAATGGGGGGCGTGTGCCCCAGTAGAATTTTACTGTATGTCTAGCAACACCCCTGGCGCTCACCATAGAGCCTCTAAATTTAATACAAGCAAGTTTGTTGAATCCATAAACCAATTTTAACATTGTTTTTTTATGCAAAGGGATAATAGTGCTGTGTATTTAAATTATGTTTGATATTAAATGTTGTTATTTATTTATTAATAGAGCATTTTAAGGGATTTGGCAAATGTTTAGATTTAATATTTGTTTAGCTGTCAAAAGTTTATTGTGCCATATTTTTGCCTTTATTCATGATTATTAAAAACCAACCACTTTGTAAACTTTGATTTACATTTCAACAGAGTGCAAGCTGCTCATTTTATGATTTGCTCTAACAGTCAACTGTGTAAATATGTCAGTTACTTCTCTTTATAATAATAATATAATAATAATAATTGATCTTCATCTTGTACTCATATCCAAATGTTACTCTCTTTCAGCAAATACACCATGTTCTTCATTTTACTGTAAAAGCACAATATATCCACTGTTTTGCATTGTAACCGTATTTATGACATTCAAAATAAATATTTTTGCCTACTATTTTCTTTAAATAGTATTTGTGTTGAGGGTTATTCTGCTCCTGTGATATGGCCTCAAATATTTCAATTAAATTAAAAACATGTGACAGTAAATGAGACTAAACAGGAAACAAATCTTATATTAAACATTCCTGTTCCTAGTGCGCTCTCAGAAAAAAGGCACACGGTGGTACACATAATGTTCCTTGACCTTGAGGACCAGTTTTGTACCTTTGTAAAAATTGCACCGTATATGGTGTAGAAAAGACCTTATGATGCTGTTTATGGTACAACTGAAATAAAGGTACAGAATTGTTCTCATATAAAAGATACAAAAGTGTTGGACAACTCCTTCATTACAATATCTATGAAAACAAATATTACTGGAAAGGCAAAGTGATTTTATGAATAATTTCCTTATTAAAGCAAGAGTCATCATTTAAACGTATGCTTAAAGAAACTGAAAAATATTCATTATTAAGTTCTATAATATAATAATACAACACAACTGGTAAAACATAAAATTATAGGTATTGTAAACTAAATAGGGTATTTAAAAAAATGTTTGGTAAGCCTTAGACTCTAAAAACCCTATCATGCGCACACATAAACTTTCATTGTCTACAGAGCAGCGGAAAAGATAAAGTAACCAGATCTCAAACAGGTGTGTGTCTGGTGCACCTTGCAATGTTTTGTGTGTGTGTGCGTGTGTGTTCTTCCATTCATCAGTGTCACATCCAGTCTTCCACAGACTCTTTCATGTGTCTACACACTTTAGTAAAGATTTCTTTCTTATCTAATGTTTGGAAATATATGTTTCCAAGGCTTGGCTACTGGTCAGGGTAAACCGTTTCAGTCTGTTTAGTATTTTATTTTCATTCATTCATTCATTCATTCATTCATTTTCTGCTTAGTACCTTTTTTAATCAGGGGTCACCACAGCTAAATGAACCGCCAACTTATCCAGCAAATATTTTTACGCAGCGGATGCCTTTCCTGCTGCAACCCAGTACACACATAAACTACGGCCAATTTAGCTTATTCAATTCACCTATGGTGCATTCTTTGGACTGTGGGGGGAAACCGGAGCACCCGGAGGAAACCCACGCCAACACAAGGAGAACATGCAAACTCCACACAGAAAGGCCAACTGGCCCAGCCGGGACTTGAACCAGCCACCTTCTTGTAGTGGGGCAACAGTGCAAACCACTGAGCCACCATGTTGAACATTTTATTATTATATCAAGCTAATAAAATCTAAAAGTATTTTTAAAAAATGATGTACAAGAAAATGTAATTCACGAATGGGCCAAAGAATTGGCTGGGAGAATGTTTCCATAAGAAACTTAATATTATACTTTATTTGACTTAATATTCTACTTAATATTATTCTTTACTATGATCACCATGGTAACAAACCCAAAAGATTACATAATCATCATAGACTGGGAGGCAAATTTTGAATGAACAAAGTGTTACTTTTTGTCAACACATTACACACAGATCAAAACCCTTGCCTTTTGACCTCAATGGATGATTTGTCACACGTCTTGATATGCTGTCATATAAATGGAATCTCACAGCAGCCTCACAAAACATGGTCATGTGATTATGGTCAAGGTTCCCAGTCAAGTGAGGTGTTTGAAATGATACACGTCAGAAACTTTACTCACACAGGTAAAAACCATGCACTGCTACTCAAAGGTTTATGGTCTGATTTTTATGCAAGACAGTTCATTTGATTTGGCAGGGATGAAATTAACTGATGTGAAGTGACATATTTTACAAAATCAAATGACTTTCTCTCTTTCTATTTATTATTATTTTTTTAATTGTTGCCACGAAATGATTTCTAAATGATTCTTAGAAGACAATGGCTGTTAAAAATCCAGCTTTGAATTAAAGGAATAGGTTGTATTTTAGTAAATATTGAAATACACAGAGGTTAAGTTGTAATATTTCCAAACATATATATATATATATATATATATATATATATATAGTTTCACTTACAGATGTTGTCAAACACATTTTGAAGTTGTCAAAATGATCCATGTTCACATGCCTATAGAAATAACTATACTTTCCTACTGTGTAGTGTTCGCAGACAGTGCATGAGATGAGAAGTACCCGGATAATGGATTCTGACGGACACTTTACTATCACACACACAGAAGAGGATTTATGAATGGAAGGGAAAAGATGCAACTGACAAAGGTAAGTGATGATGAAAACATATTAAGTTTAATACATCTCACTTCCATTTATCCCCATAGTCATATAGAACTTTGAAATAAGTAGTAGCTTACAGTACCTTATATTCCTTATGTAGACAGAACATTGTTTTAGGTACATGATAATTCATTCATTAATTATCCTTCGGCTTAGTCCTTTATTAATCAGGGGTCGTCACAGCAGAACAAACCGCCAACTATTTCAAGACATATTTTATGCACCGAACGCCCTTCCAAATGCAACCCAGTACTGGGAAACACTCATACACATTCTCATTCACACACACAGTTTAGTTTATTTAATTCACCTATAGCACGTCTTTGGACTGTGGGGGAACATGCAAACTCCACACGGAAATGCCAACTGGTCCTGCTGAGGCTCGAAGCAGCAACATTTTATCGATAACCTTAATCTTAAATGTCACAACCACAACCATTGACTGAACATCTGTTGCAAAGTTAACTGGAGATTTTTCTGCAGATTTTAATTCATCCTCTGACTGATTGTTTTGTGAGAGATGTGTGTGTGTCTGTCTGAAAACAACACAAATCTTGACTCGATTACATTACTGATAATGCGCATTAATCAAGATAGACTAAATGCTGGATTCTTTAATGTGAGGTTCATGGCATAAAATAATATGAGCAAATCACTGTCATTTCCTTACACAACTCATTGTTCCTAAGTTTTGGTATAAAAGACATGAAATTCAAAATGAATAAATCATTTAAGAATGACCCATCAGGGTCAGGCAAAATCTGCTGTTATTATTATTTTTTTGCTATTTCTGCACAGATTTTTTGTTAAAAATCTGCAGATTTCAAGAGTTCAGCTGATGATTGATTATAAAGTGAGTTTGGTATGCTGTCCAGGGAGAGAGCCTTTGTAGGTCTTGACAACTCTCCCCCCTTATTCAGGGCAAATGACAAATTAGGCATCGCTATGTAGAGATATACTGCTGGTTAGCAGCTCGATAGTGCCAATTTGGGTTGGTCAATTCACCAATGACATGTAGCTTTTGACTGTGGGAGGAAACCCTCGTGAGCACAGAGAGAACATGTAATCTCGACACAGAAACGTCGACTGGCCTGTTGAGAGCGTGAACCAGTGACGTTCTTGCTGTGAGGCCACAGTTCTGACCACTGGGCCACCGTGCAGCCCTATTAAGGGAAAGGAGGAGGAGTAGGGATGGAAGGGAAAATTCTTCAAGGCAAAAATAACTGTAGCAATGAATTAGGAATCATCCAATTTGTGAATCATGCGTTAGCTAATGTGGGATCAGCTGTGATCAATCATAAGCATGTGCTTCTCTTAAAATTTGTTTATTAATAAATTTCACTTTTGTAGAATGCTTTTGAGAGTATAGTAACAAAAAACCTAAAATATCTAATGATACAGGTCTTGTGAAACAAAACAATCGGTCTCTATAAGAAATTGAACATTATTTACAATGAACTATAATCTGCAGTTTATTCAAACAGATTTCAGTGCATGTGTGATTGTTGTTCAGTGTAGCTCTGTTGCTTTTGATGACAAATGTGCAAGGGTTGCTGACGCAATCACCAATATCTATCAACCGATATCAACAAACTGCGTCACCTGACCTTCAGTCCAATCTGAACTACATCCAATTGTGCAGAGATCTGCTTGCGCGGGCTATGGATTAAGGCTAATAATACTGTGAATATTGTTCAATTTCGTACACGAACAGATTGTTTTGCTTAAAAATTCCCCAACATCTTGTATAATCTGTGAGTAAACTATCAGGGAATTAACATTTTTGACCTATCCCTTTAAGGTGGTCCTGTATATCAGAGACACGAGTTAGTACTGTAGCTACTGCAGTACTACAACTTTAGCATAATTTGATGCTTATTAATAGTTATTAAGGTGCTATGAAATAGTTAGGTTTAGGTATTGGATAGTGTTAGGGATTCAGAATAGGATAATGCAGGATATCTACTATATAAGTACTAATAAACAGACAACATCATAATAATAAGCAGGCACTAAGCCATAGATTTTGTAAATTGGTCCTTAAGTGTTTAGTTAAAAAAAGCATTTGACATTATTGAAAATATATTTGACATCTTATTATATATTTAATAGTATATTTTAACATGAACACTTCTGATTACATTCAAAAGTACTATTTAATAACTTTACAATGTATGAACAAAATACAAAATTAAAAATATGAATTAAAAACTAAAAGACATTTGAAATGAATTTAAACTATAATGTTTTTACATTTCTTTAGGTGTCCAAAGCATTTGATTCAATTTTCACAAGATGTTCCATAATTAACATCTGGTACTTGAGGACTGATCCTGGATCTGGATACCTCAGGTGTCAAGCCAGTACTTGGCTTTAAGAGAGAGAGGTTATGTGACAAATCCACTGTTTGTTCAGCACAGAGGAAACTGATCTAAAGTACCCATTTCAGGCCATCAAAATGGCATTGTTGTGTAAATGAAAGGCCAAAAGTTTTCCGTTTTACGGTTGAAAAGATTGTTCAGCCTTAATTCCTATGTAGATATGATGAAAGATTTAGACAGCATAAGTTTATTTCTAATCTGCATTTTATTGTTGATGTTGTCAATGTAAAAACCTGCTCAAAATATTACACACACACACACACACACACACACACATGCATCACTGCCAAGAATGCTGTTATAAAGGCAAAGTAGTCCTATCAATGACCATTTCAGGTTATACTCTGATTACTTTAGGCACGCACGCACGCACACAGACACACTGGTTTTTCATGTTTTATGAGGACTTCTCATAGACGTAACAAATTTTATACTGTAAAAGTCATTAATTCTATCCCCCTACCCCTAATCCCAATCCTCACAGGAAACAATCTACAGTTTTACATTTCCAAAATACTTAATTCTAGATGATTTATAAGCCGATTACCTCATAGGACCAAAAAAAAAAAGTCCTCACAAATTTACTAGTATTGCTGTACTTATGGGGACATTTAGGCTCCACAAAATCAGAAATACAAGGTACACACACACACACACACACACCTTTTCAATTCTCATTAAATGTTTCGTTCCCACTGAAGTATGAAACACTTAATAAAAACCCATAATGAAACTTATTCTTCTGACCTAAATGCCAGATAATGGCCCAGTCACGTGACCATGACATTTCCTCCAGCAACAATACTTTTCCTTTCATTTTAGTTTCCCATGGGCATTCAGACATTCACACACATGTCCATTCTGTGCTAAATCCTCAGATCTGGGTGGTCTGCGTGTGCTAACGTGTGTGACAGCAGGAAGCACAAACAGCACAGCTCGACAGCAATGAATGAAGAGAGGATCAGTGAGAGGATCAGTCTCCTGCACATTCACTTCCTACTGACTGTATTATTTTTAAAAGGGATACTTCCCCAAAAAGGCTTAAAATAACATGAGGGTGAGCACATAATGGCAGAATTTTCTAGATTAGTCACTGTTAAACCATTTTTGTACATTAAACAGTATTTTACTGTAGGACAGTTATGCAGTAAGTGCTGTATAATAAAGTTGCATTGTGAAAATTACTGTATATATTTACAGTTCATTACAGTAAATACATATACAGCAAGATAAATGGTGCTGTAAATATAAATACAGTATTTTGCTGTAATTGATTTAGTTCTTGTGAAAAAGAAGCTTGCTTGAAAGTGCAGACGTTCTGCAAATCTTAGTGTATTTGAGATGTGTGCTGGCAGGTAGTTAATAAAATAATAATAATAAATAGAAAGTCAACAGAATTAAATTTTTATTCATGCAGTCTGAAACATGAGCAGAAAATAACATAAGCTTTAGAATCTTACAAAACATAAGCTGACACCACACTAACTAGAGTCTAATAAGAATACTTTGTGTTAAAGTAACACAAGAACAAACAAATCTTGCAACTATTTGCCCAACAAAAAAAGAAAAAAAAAAACAAGTGAACATTTTTGATTGGCTAATTTTATGGATCATATCATGTCCACGGCCAATAAGAAATAATCTGCCAACATCTAATAGCAGTTACCATTGTATTCCTTTCCCACACACACACACACACCCACGACAATATTTATATTGTGCATATTACTTTACACTCTGTGTGATCACACCACATTCTGCTCCAACACTCACACACTTGTAATGTCTACACTGTTATCGGTCAAAGATTAATATGATGTCATCATCATACAGCAAAGACCAGAGATTAATGGACTTTGACTTTTTGGAATTGTTTATACTGTAATGCATTTTGTGTCACATATAAGCAAGTAAATATATTATTTATTCAATTCAAATACAGTAAAAAAAAAAAAAAAATTACTGTGAAATATAAGTCCAATTTTAAATAAATTCAATATTCTATTTATTATCTTTGAAAATCTAACATTTAAAGTTTTTATTCTCATATAATCCTTCAAAATTCATTTTAATATGTTGATTTGTTACATTTGGTGTTGCATGACTATTTGATCAATTTAAATCATTAATTTTCCTTCAGCTTAGTCAGTTATTCATTAGTGTTTGGCACAGTGGAATGAACCACCAACTATCACAGCATGTGTTTTATGCAGCTCATGCCTTCCAGCCACAACCCTGTACTGGGAATCACTTATACACACTCACACACTATAAATTTAGTTGACTCAATTCACCAATAATACCGCACCTTTGGACTGTGGGAGAAACCAAAGGAAACCCACACACACACATGGAGAACATGCAAACATCACACAGAAATGCCAACTGGCCCAGCCAGAACTCGAACTAGCAACCTTCTTGCTGTGAGGTGACAGTGCTAACCACTGAGACACCATACTACCTTTTCATAGCACTTTAAAAGTCTTTACAATGATTTTTACTTGCATGTTTTATAAAGAGTTTGTGAAAATATACAGTAAATACACAGCTGTATTAATATGCAGGTAAATCAAACACTAAACTAAATATTAAAAATCTAAATCAATTAGTTGTTGTAGTAAAATACAATGCTTAAGTGAGAGGGGGGAAATGGTAGAAAAGGAAGAGGTTTTAATGTCTCTGAATGGAAAGTTACAAACTCAATATTCTTTATAAAATAATAATAATAATAAAAAAATTACCACTTCCTCTTTACTGCACACAGCCTGTTCAGTCAGACTGAGATTGAAAAGAACTCAGGTGAATCTGAAAGCTGTAATACAAGCTTATTTTAACATTTGCAAACATTCTATAATCTCTCCAAGCCAAAGGAACAGTTAGACCGTAACACAGTGCACCTCCTGAAGTATCAGATACACTTCTGACTCAGTGCATAGGTGCTTGTGTGTGTGTGTGTGTGTGTGTGTGTGTGTGTGTGTGTGTGCGTGCACGAAGGGAAGGTTCAAGTCTCTTCAAGTTGCAGCTTAAACATACCCAGGCATTCACTGGAACGGAAAGACTCTTTGCGCGCACACACAAACACATTTGGAAAAAAAGGTGTGTGTGTTCACCTGTAGGATATCTCTCCTATTCAAAGATCGTGTTCTTACATGACTACTGTTGCACCTGGACTGCCGGAAAACCTGCGAGATCAAAGTCTTTGAGTTCCCGTAAAGCCAGGAGTTTACACACAAACAAACAGACATGACAGATTATCCACACGCTTTTCTTACCAATAACCATTATATAAACCTAAATGTTAGCATAAAACAGATCATTCTAGTCCTTGATTATAATCATTTGAGGCAGATTACTGGCAGGTAATATGACTACAAATGTAATAGTGAGGTATACAGCACAACTGTAAGTTAGAGAACAAGCATGTCAAACTACTGGAGGTTTTTAAAAGGAACTACAATCACCCAGCAGAAAATAGACCAAATCAACTCCACATTGTGCCTAAAACTTATACTCCAAAATATGACTTATTTAAATTTAACTGAAACAACACAATTCTTACTTTTTTTTTTAGACAACTTAATTGTTTTATGTTCAATACACTTAAATTTGTAAAAACAAGCGAGTTAACTTAATCAATTTGTGTAGGGACAAAATGAAGATATTGTGTGAAAGCCAGCATTTTTTACAGTCCAACACAACTTTATGTGGGTATATTGCTTAATTGATTAATTTAATACAGCACACACACTGTACCATGTCTGCCAGCGCATCTTTAAACACTTAATGTAGCATGTAGAGAGCAATGTTTCCTCTTTCATTCATTCACTGACACACACACACATGGGAGATGTGTATTGTTTGGTGGGTTGGGTTTTAACATTCATTGTTCTTTTGTGTGGTCGAGGTGGCCTGACAGCCCCACCCCCGAATTCACACAGCCTATTGGCCGATATTCTGCTCACCTATTGGCACAGCATCTGCTCCTCTCTATTGGCTGACATGCATAATTATCTGTAATCAGAACTAAAGGCTCCCGAAGCACACATATACAAGCAAATCTAACTCATCACTTGTTCATCACCCCATTTCCTTTGAAGGCAGGTGTGAATGAAGCCTGTCCACACTTGCTGGACATTCTCCAAGTGTGCCTTAAAAAAGGAAGAATTACAAGCCAAATGTCCATTTCTAGTTCCTATTAGGGCTGCAAGATATTGAAAAATCTGATATTGCGATATAAAAAATTTCTGCAATATAAATTGCGATATAAATACAGCTTCACAAGATATTTTGAATAGCTCGGTTTTCTGGGGACTCTGGTACAGCAATTTAATAATTACAATGCAAAAAAATACATTGTTTTGTCTTTTGTCCAAATATCAAAAACTTTTTAGATCAAGTAAAAATATTGTTTTGTTTTCACCGACAGAAGAAAAATTACGAATTTAAATTAAGAGTTTTTCCTTAAAACAAGCTAAATTATCTGCCAATGTGAAAAAGTGAAATCGTCTTGTTTTTTCTTTGAAATGTAGACATTTGGATTAGAAACAGGAAGAAAAAATTCTAAGTAAGACTTTTTTTTTTTTTTGCATAAATCATATAAATTCCATATAAATACAGTGATTGAATACAATTCTATAGCTCCTGCTCAACTATAATTCTATAATTATCTATAACAATTCTGAGATGTGCAATATCAATGCTGAAACGATATATTGTGCAGCCCTGGTTATTGTAGCACAGGAAAGGAATTGCCAAACCACAACTAAGACAATAGAATGTGGTTTCTGAATGTTGTTTGAGAGTAAAAACAATTTTATATATAATTTAACCCCCTTTTACAGATTTTGAAAATGTCCAACTTAGATTTTTTTTTATACACACTGTGGTTACCTTATATTGATGCTCAGTTTGTTGTTTTTAAATTACATTGCATCTACATGCAACCTAATTATCATTAGAATACAAGTAGACTGTTAGGTTGGGTTAGGGTTAGTGTAAGTTGACAAGTACTTAGTTGCAAAGTTTCTTGTAGTCAGTTAAATGTCTGTTGAAGGAGCAGTATAAACAGACAGACTACTAATACTCAAATGGACCATCAAAATAAAGTGCTACCCGTAATTCCACATAGCTGTATGCATTTGTTTATTTATTTTTGGACCCAGTTGTGTATGGACTCAAACTTTTTTATTTGGTTAAATCAACTGTTATGTTATAATCGTTTACCATGACAGGAATATATCATTAAGTACTTCCTAAAGTGATTAAATACCAAAAAGTGATGTGGACAAGTGCATAATATTTCATAAATAAAAATGTTAAAAGTTTTTGTTTTTTAAATAACTAATAAAATGTCTTAAGTCAGCAAATATTTCCTTCTGTAAAGATCCTAATTACTATTGTAAACTTGCACAACATCAAGCTCAATGTTACAACTGTTTTCATTTTTTTGATGATGTAAATACAATCAACTACCTACACTTACTGGCCACTTTATTAGGTACACCTTACTAACACCGGGTTGGACCCTCTTTTGCCTTCAGAACTGCCTTAATCCTTCATGGCATAGATTCAGCAAGGTACTGGAAATATTCCTCAAAGATTTTGGTCAATATTGACATGATAGCATCACACAGTTGCTGCAGATCCATGATGAGAATCAAACGTTCCACCACATCCTGAAAGTTCTCTATTAAAATCTTATGACTGTGGAGGCCATTTGAGTACAGTGAACTCATTGTCATGTTTAAGAAACCAGTCTGTGATGATTCGCACTATGACAATGGCACGTTAACCTGCTGGAAGTAGTCATCAGAAGATGTGTACACTGTGGTCATAAAAAAATGGAAATGGTCAACAACAATACTCAGGTAGGCTGTGGTGTTGACATGATGCTGAATTCGCACTAATTGGCGCCAAGTGTGACAAGGAAATATCCCTCACACCATTACTCCACCAGCCCGAACCATGCTTTTCATTTTCAGACCCTACCATCTGAATGTCACAGCAGAAAAAGAGATTCATCAGAACAGGCAACATTTTTCAATCTTCTATTGTCCAGTCTTGGTGAGTCTGTGTGAATTGTAGCTTCAGTTTCCTGTTCAGAGCTGACAGGAGTAGCACCTGGTGTGGTCTTCTGCTGCCGTAGAAGACCTGAAGTTTGGATGTGTTGTGTGTTCAGAGATGCTCTTCTGCATAACTCGCTAACAAGTGGTTGATTGAATTACTGTTGCCTTTCTATCAGCTAGAAGCAGTCTGCCCATTCTCTGACATCAACAAGGCATTTGCGCCCACAGAACTGCTGCTCACTGGATGTTTTTTCTATTTCAGGCTATTCTCTGTAAACCCTAGAGATAGTTGTGTGTGAAAATCCCAGTAGATCAGCAGTTTCTGAAATACACCAGCCCGTCTGGCACCAACAACCATGCCATGTTCAAAGTCACTTAAATCACCTTTCTTCCCCATTCTGGTGCTCGGTTTGAACTGCAGCAGATCGACTTGACCATGTCTACATGCCTAAATGCATCGAGTTGCTGCCACGTGATTGGCTGATTAGAAATTTACTTTAAAAAAGCAGTTAGACAGGTGTACCTAATAAAGTGGCTGGTGAGTATATAAAGTCACAGTATTGTTTGACTACAGCGCCTCCATGTGGTGCAATAGAATCATGAAATATGCAGTGAAGTGTTTTCCTCATTTCAATGCCACAAATTATTCAATGTGACAAAGCAATATACACATTCAAATAACACCCTTTATACTATTTGAAATTAGAATCATTTTAAAAATGCTGAATTCATTCTTTTTTTATATAAAAATACACCTGAACATCATCTTTTGATATCCACTTTGTTTTGCACATTGCTTCATGTGGACAGCTTTTAGTTTTTCCTGCACTATACAATAAGCATTACATCACATCCATCAGCAGTTGATAATTTGCAATTTCTCTGACTAAAGACAGACAAAACAGCTCAGGTCACGATATGATCGGTCACACAGGAGACCGTTTGCCTTTATTTCATGAGGGTTTATTGATAACATAAAATCAATGAAATGTTAAACCTTTTTTTTTAGTAGCACCGTTATATTCAGCTTTTAACTGAGTATTGCTTACATAGCCAATGACTGGCACCATGTTTTAAACCTGAAGTAGGAAATCAATGAAATGACATTTCGTTCTCCAAACCACTGATATAAGTATAGTGAACCATTCCTTTAACTAGCACACACATTAAAACCTACAAGCAGTTAAAGATACAGTGAAATAAACAGAAGCTAATTATATTTTTGATTGTAATATTGTTATGCTTTGCAGTTAGTGAGCATACAAACAATAAATAAGTGAAAAATAGCTGAATACATATAAAACATTGCTTCATCAAGTACAAGGAGTCTTTGCTTTTCTTTATCAAGCGCTGAGTTAATAGAGGTTCATAAACTTCATAAGGCCAAATTCATCTTTTTTTTTCAGTAATAGATTTCATAGGTCAAGCCGAAAAAAAAAGTTATTATCTTTCAAACTTGTAGCATAAAGTGAATGTTACTTGTGTAGTTTACAGATTTCACTCTTAATCTATTACACATCATGTGAAATGTGAAAGACAAAATTCGCTTATTGCTTACTTGAATTAAGTAAATCTGTGCTATGCAGTGCATCTTCACAGTGAGTCAAGAGATCCTTCTACTGATGTGAAATGTTATGTTTTTGTCATTTATACTCAGTCGGGTATAGAAGTGGACTGGTTCCTCATCCCACTGACCCACAGATGAGAGCGAAATCATGGGATCAGAGCTGGGCAGAGAGGAAGACAGGGTTTATGCATCATCACCGCCACACAGCAGCAGCAGGGTTTTACGGTAGTCTCCTGAAGTGTCACCCTGCAAGAACACAAAGAGAAGAGACTGAGCAGAGTGATCCAAAAAAATAGCAAATTAGTGTTTATGTATTGTCTGTGTATGAGGATACCTGAATCATTTTGTGCAGGGAGGTTGCAAAACGCTTGCGGAATTCAGCACGAACGTCAAGCAAGTCCACCTCGCTGCGGGTCACCATGATCCTGATCAGTGTCTGATCGTCAGTGCCTGCCCCCTACAGGATGAAGATAAAATTACTGCATGAAATACCCAAAATATCATTTTTGTAGCTTTTTGAATTAACCACTTTAAGTATGAGCTAAAATGTGCTGTTTTTGTCTTTGTTGCTTTAAATATGATAGTGATATTAAGAAATAATAAATTCAAGTTATTAAATATAACATTTAAAGTATATTTTCTTTGAAATGCTTTTCAAAAACACCCCCCTCACAGACCTCTCTTTTAAATAAACATTTTGTAGTATGCTATAAAATGTATACTTTACAATATTATATTTGTGCATATATATTAGATTAGTCAGTAGTGCAGCCTTCTAACAAAGGATATACGAAACAGTCTAAAACATTTGTACACCCAAATTGATGTTTTTTAAGAGAAATATATATTTTTTTAAATGAAGAGAAACAAAAAAAAATTATATACACACATTTTACAAAATAGCTTTTTGAAATGCTATTGTTCAAGTTTAAGCTAAAATGCGCTGTTTTTTGTGTTACAAAAATACAATTACAGTCACAAAAATAAATACAATTGAGCTGGTGCTCTTGGCCTCCTTTTCAGAGCTTCAAACCAGAAAATCACAGACCAACTGGACAGAGATATGGTTTTACAGGGATTCCCCCAATGTTTACACCTTTTCTGAAGTATTGCGTCCTAAAGTAACTGAATTTGCAGTGTCTTTTCTCAAAATTTGCTGTAGTTTGTCACATTTTTTGTGTTGTTTTTTTTTTTAAATATACACATCTTAAACTCTCCATTAATGTTTTGATTTTAAGTGTTTACATTTTAAACTTATAAAGTCTGCTGCATTATATTTAATACAAGACTACAATTTATCAAAATAAAACTGTTAAATTTGCTTCAAACAATAGCATAAGAAGAACCATGCTAAACTATATTGATCAAATATGATGTATATACTGTATTTGTTCAATTAATCTGCTTTGTAGGCTTACTGATTTTGAAAGGAAACAGACCTTAAACGCATTACTAAGTCATACAAATCCCCGGAAATGATTAACCCAGGTTACTGGCAAATTAAAAGTCCTATTAGCATGCTTCGGCATTTACCCTTTTATCTCCGAGCTCAGGGTTCTCTCCTGGGAAAGCATGCTAAACCTGCTATTATAATCAAGCAATATCTAAGTGTGAACTCTTGAAATAGTAGTAATCTGTACAATATTTACATACCAACACAAAAATATAATTCCCTTGCATTTATTCGTCAGAGTTCTATCCAGTAAAATTGAGCTGCTTTTTGTTCTGTATTCTCACTTTCAATCAAATGGGCCATTAAACGTAATGTATAAATGTATAAAGTAGCCTAAAATAATAAAGATTCAGAGCACACTGTCATGTTTAGTCCAGACAAAAATGAAACTAATTGTTTGGAAATAAATACTAAATCAATTCTTTGTGTTGTTTGATTGTTGCTACTTGAAATGATTCCACTTAAAATGTGTTTGTGTGTCTGTGATGTAGCTGTCAGAGGCTTAGGCACTGATCCAATGCACATAGCCTACTGAAGTTCAAACAGACTTTGGCTGAACTTATGTTGTGATAATGTCACAGGTCACACAAAAGGACAACACCATGCCTAAAAGTGGGATTTATACTTTCACTTGGTTCAGAATTTTTTCTTCTTCTGATATTCATCTAGATGCTGGAACAGTTTCATATTGCCCTTAATATAATGGAAACACTGATTTTCCTTTTCATGCCTTTACAAACATTTTGAAGCATCGGAGGTTTGGATAAACGAATAGACTTAATTTGAAAACAGTAATTTCTTTCTTTCTATTTATCTAAATGACTTTAAGTTAAAGTTATGACTTGCAAGAATTTACATTTACATTTAGTCATTTAGCAGACGCTTTTATCCAAAGCGACTTACAAATGAGGACAAGGAAGCAATTTACACAACTAAGAGCAACAATGAATAAGTACTAAAGGCAAGTTTCAGGTCAGTAAAGTCTAAGAAGGGAAGTATTAGTACGTTTTTTTTTTTTTTTTTGTACAGTTAGTGTGATATTCAAAGAGGCAATTGCAGATTAGGAAGTGAAGTGGAGACTAAATAGTTGAGTTTTTAGTCGTTTCTTGAAAATAGCGAGTGACTCTGCTGTTCTGATGCAGTTGGGGAGTTCATTCCACCAACTGGGCAGATTGAGCGTGAGCGTTCGCGAAAGTGATTTTTTCCCTCTTTGGGATGGAACCACGAGGCGACGTTCATTCACAGAACGCAAGTTTCTGGAGGGCACATAGATCTGCAGAAGTGAGTGCAGATAAGAAGGTGCTAGGCCAGAAGTCACTTTGTAGGCAAACATCAGAGTTTTGAATTTGATGCGAGCAGCAACTGGCAGCCAGTGCAAACGGACTAGCAGCGGAGTGACATGTGCTCGTTTAGGTTCATTGAAGACAACTCGTGCTGCTGCATTCTGGAGCAGTTGAAGAGGCTTGATAGAGTTAGCTGGAAGCCCAGCTAGTAGAGAGTTCCAGTAATCCAGTTTGGAGAGAACAAGAGCTTGAACAAGGAGTTGAGCTGCATGTTCAGATAAGAAGGGTCGGATCTTTCTGATGTTATAGAGTGCAAATCTGCACGATCGAGCAGTTCTAGAAATGTGGCCAGAGAAGTTTAGTTGGTCATCAATCGTTACTCCAAGGCTTTTCACCATTTTGGATGCAGTAATGGTTGCCCCATCCATCTGGATTGAAAAGTTACGGTGTAGAGTCGGGTTGGCAGAAACTACAAGCATTTCCGTTTTTGCGAGATTCAGCTGAAGATGACATAATCGGTCTAGACATGATGCTAGTGTGGAGCAGAGTGTATTAGTGGCACTGTTCGAATCAAGTGCAGTGAGTTTGCGAGATGGAGGAAGAGAGTCTGAATTTCATGACAGGATTTGTATTTTGGCTGAAAAATCCATTTAAATGAATCCAACTAAAATAAAAAGTAATAAAGAAACCTAGATCATGCAGAACTTTTGATTAGTATTTTTTTTAATAAGCAGTCTTTCATTTATATAATATCTCAAGATATCATTTTCAAGGAAAAAATGTTGTAAACTGGGAGATAAATATATTTTAGTTTGTTTACTCAAACAATGAAACAAACTAACCTTCATGGCAGCGTAAAGGCTGTCAGCAAAATAACCTGGTACACTGCGGGCACACTTCACTGAAAAGGAAAAAGTTTGTTAGGAAACAAAACACAAGACACATTGAATAAAACACAGCGCTGCACATGGTTGATTCTTTAAGCAACAATTTCCCCAAATATGATTTGGATATGAAAATAAAAACAAAACCGTGTTTATAACTTACCCACAGCCAGCAGTATTTCTTGGAGGCTTCCTGAGGTCTCTCTCTGGATGCTTTCCTCAATCTCAAACCCTGACAGCTTTCTATACTCGTCAAACACTGAAGAAATACCATTAACAAATATAACATTAGGAATAATTTATACAAATATATATACATCAAAACAACAACTGCATGTATGGGCTGAACTAACCTCTCCTGAGGTGAGCATTACTACGGTTTCCCAGTATAGTGATGAACTGGCCTTCATCAGTTCCATACTTCTGTTCTCCTGCAGCAAACAGAGCCTAAAGCAAACACAGATACCTATTGACAAACTGATGTTTCACAATATAAGCGCTAGATGGCAGCATTTCTGCCTGCAACATTCTAATCTAAATATGTTACACGAGTTTTTTTCTTCTCTCAAATCATAAACTTTTTCCATTATACTTTTATTTGCGTCGTTAATGACAGTAAAATAAATAAGATTTATTGATAAAATATTATCAACTCCATGGTTTAAGTGTATTATGCTGCAAATTTATTTGATTGAAAAATACAGTAAAATAATAATAAATAATATATTTTTAAATTATAAATACAACATTTTTAAATAGATTTTCTTTTGAATGGTTTTCAAAATGTAACTGCTTTAATTATATGAATAATATTGTAGTCAAGCCAAATCTGGAGCTAACGTAACAAAAGATATGATAACAGTCCATAACATTTGTAATGTCACATTAGTACATTTTTTGCTTAAATTTAAATGTATTATATTTCAATTTTTAAGGATGTCTGATGACTAAAATATTATTTTTAGAAATGTATCCATTTAATAAATCGGTTTTGTACAAATGCATTAAAATATATGACCAATATTCACTGAGAAATGGATAAATGTAATCTTACCTGAGCATCACTTTGGATGAGGCTCTCTTGAATTCCTTGCTGTCTACTGGCCTATGGATAAATCACATAACATCCTTTTACAAAAAAAGCTAAATATAATCTAAATAACATTCGGTAATTTTACATCAAATAAAAAAATTCCCTCCATTTCCATTTAATCACATACACAAATTATTGTGGACTTTTTTTTTTCTTTCTTCCATTTTACCTGTAGCAAAACAACAAGCATTCTTTCGAAATGTCCCCCGGTATCACCAGTCACATCCTCCTCCAGGTCCTTATCATGCTCTGCAATACAAACCGATCATCAACATTGAGTGAGTAACATTCAATAAACTAGCATAGATCAAGCCACAACTTAATTAAATAAATAAACATTTAAATAAATAAAATAAATAAATATGTGGATATTCGAAACTTACCTCGCTTGTATGAACTTTTGATCTCATTGACTTCATTAGGAGAGCGAGATGCCAAGATCTCAATCAGCACTTTCTCATCTGTGCCTGCTCCCTGTGAAAACAAAAGCAGTGCTACAGATATACATTGATTATTTATAAAACAATGACATTTCAAGTGCATTTCACTCATGAATATTAGCACTTAAAAATGATTTACAGCACGATCATGTACCTTGATGGCATTTCTCAGACATGTGACCTCATAGATGATAGGAGGGGTCATCAGAGCAACTATAAGATCCTCAAACTTCCCTCCCAGCTCTGACTTTAAATCATTCACCAAATCCTAAACAGAAATAGAAGCATAAATGTTTTTATTATGTTATGTACTTTGTATAAATTCAATTAAAATGACTGAATAAATCATTTAAGTCAATGTTACCTTTCCATGCAGGGTTTTGTACGCAGCTTTGATTTCTTGACGTTGGCCATTACTGCGTTTGGTGAGAAGCTGGAGAATAGAATCCTCATCCGTGCCTGGTTTAAAAAAATAAATAAATAAAATAAATTATAATAATAAAAATAAATAAATAAACATGCACACACTGAGATTGTGTTCATTTGACAGAATAAAGTCATATACACAAAGGATGGCTCAAGGGTGAGTAAATTATGGAGTAATTTTTTATTTTGTGTGTGAACTATTGCTTTAAGAAACAAGATTTACTAATTAATGTCCGAGTACAAATGCAACCATACAAGATCCAAATTAATAAAAAAATTATTCACACATTTATTACATAAAAATATAATAATATAATTTATCCTTTTTTTATCATTTTTATTCTACAAGGGTCTGTTCTCTATTAGGCATGGGATGAACCATTTTCAAGATATACCGTGGTTTCGAAAATTTAGGTTTTAAAACTGCCAAAATTTTCTGCAATACCATTTCTTTAATGTATGTAAGATTTTTTGTTTATGTTTTTTCCCTTTTTTCTTTTAGGACAACAGTATCACCAGCAGAAAAGAGATCCAAAAATGGCATTTTAAGTTGTAAAGAAATTTGTGTTTGGGAACCTAATGAAGACAGCAGAAGTCAATGATTTATTTGAATTATTTTGTCTGACATCTTTACTGCTTCAAAATATTTTAAATGTTTCTCAAAATAAAATCTACAGTGTACAAAGGGGAAAAAGTTTTAGTTTTTACCCAGACATTTAAAAGAATATATTTTAGAGCAGTAATCACAAACCGTCAAACAGTGAAATCGTGATTTTTTTTACCCAAGGTTATCATACCGTCAGAATTTTATACCGGCCCATGCCTATTCTCCATACCTGGATTACTGGATTTTATTATTGACAATTTGACACAATCCAAGGTAGTTTCTATGAAACTCATTCAGGTGATGTTGTTATGGCAACAGGTCTGCAAGTTTAAACCTGCTTAGGAACAGGTTTATTTCATATAAACATTTTGAATGTGATACTGAATGTATCAACTGCTAATATTTTAATAAGTGTACTTTATTTAATTGGGGAAAATAAAAATCTGAATTTTGGTACAAAAATGTTTTATATACATATAATATATAAAAACTGTCGTGGGGTGGTAGATTATTAGGGGGCTGTTAACAGAGTTCTTTCTGCTCAGCTTTCTTAGAGTGAAGAATGACAAACATGATATGAACTTGCACTGTTCCTACTGCAGTCACAACGACTGGCATAGGCATTTTATTTAAACAGAAGCACCTGTATTCGCGGATTAAACGCAACATGGTTGGCAATCATGTATAACAAAAACAAAATAAATACAGAAGAACTTAAGGAGCATATACATTAACATTCAACATCCCCACTTGCTCTCACTTTTTTTCCCTCAACATAATTACAGAGTTCATACGCTAAACAAAGATGTTAAATTTCATTAACTTAAATTTTGTTGCTGGTTTTGTCAACACATCTGCAATCATGTTGTCAGACGGACAGTATTCATGATGTATTCAGTATTCAGTATGATAATGCACATTAAACAATGACAGCTATTATGAGGGTAATATGATGCAGAGCAGGAGATTCAGATACTTCTCAAATATCTTTTTTTAATAATCAAAAAATGCTTTTTTGATGCGAACTTTATTGAAATGCCCTACTTATAGAAATGTATAATACCATCATGTGGAAAATTCACTCTAAATAATAAGTACTCTTGACCCAATCATATCTGGTTATTTTCTGTCAAACTCACCAAGTCCTTTCATGGCCTTATAGAGAACCTCAGCATCGCTGTTAGCATTGAATCCACTTTGGGGCTTCACTGTTCCTCTGCCAGCCTAAAATATTAAGAAATAAACGTTAGTTTCATGTTCTCTTTTGTGTAATACACACATATTTAACATCAGGAACTTTAGTCAAACATCTATGAATCACAACCACACCCGGATTTCCTCAGCAGCCAAAGGGTCTGTCTCTTTAAGAATCTGTGCATTTAACTTCTACATACAGAAGTTTTCCACATGGAAACTCTGAGTGACTACCACAAGACTTCAAGTCAGCATGTGTGGGAGGCCTCACAAGATTGTATACATTCAGCGTTCATGATTGTGTCCAAAAACAGATGATATCGTCCACTCAAAATTCAGGAAGTTATGCAAGATTCCTGATCCTCAAATCACCAGTGGCTGTGACTGATGCAAAGATCTTGCAGGAATACAGTCAAGATCATGGAGATATCATGCAACCCTTAGCTGAAATCATGCACCTTTTTTATTCATTTATACATTGAAGTAAATGTGAAAGCAGACAACATTCCGATGATGCCTGTATGTGGATCGAAGGAGTAAGAAAAGACAAAAGCATGAAGAAGGCCACGCTTGTTTTTCTGATCTCAGTCCCACGGGTGACAACCACAGCACTAACAAAAGCCTTCAACAAGGAGCACACAAACAAATGGAACATTTACATGGCAACAATATATATTATTTAAAGAATACAAATATTTTTAAAATGCACACTTTTGTATATTTTTTAAATATACACATGACTAGTGTATTAAACAATGATTTCCCCCCCTACATTTACAAAACTTAATTATCACAAACTTGATTAACTTAATTATTTACAAAAATTAAAAAATTCTGTATTATCATGCCAGCAGTATGCAATGTAACTTTTAACATTGTCACTGCACACATCCAATCCACTACTGTTGTTTTTGTCGTAAAGATAGTTACAGACTGAAAACATCAGTCACCTAAGCAAATGTTTGCTACATTTTTAGACTTAAATTCTTTATTTTGTATAAATAAATAGGCAAAACACATAAGAAAATAATTATATTTAAGTAAGAAATTTTCCCAATGCAGCAACTAAATGTTGTCAAGTCCTCTGGGATTGTCCAATAAGCAAGGTGAACATGTCTATCGTATTTAAATAACCTAAATCAGCTGCTGTCTAAGACACTTTCCAATTACTACTCACAGCTTTTTTAATATGATAAACTAAATGTCATTTTGTTTTAGAAAAGACATTCATTGTTCGTCCCGAGCATGTTAATCTCTCAGCCACAGGAATGTGTTGGATAATTCAGGCCTGAATGCAATGGTTATCCAAGAATCTGCAAACATCCATTTAAAATCATACTGCAAACAGAAAAAAAATTCCTACTGACATATCATGGCAACATCTTGCACTTTAGATTGAATCTGTGCAAAACGGGCAGAATTCACTGATTCTGGAGACACGAGATGATAGATCAAATAAATATATTCTGAGCAACAACGAAAAAAGTATATTTTAAATGCCACATTACCATGTTCCTACTTTCCAACACTTCCAGAGATTTGACAATATTATTAAGTTAGTATTTATTTTAAAAACATTTAACAATATCACATGTGATTACAAGAATGAATAATAGCGAGTTTGAATTTGCAGACTGTTACTTGCCAATACAGTACTTTCCGTTTCACAACCATTGTAAAAACTTATTTTTAGACCTTTACTTTATTTATTTACATTTAATTTCCCAAAGGCTCCTGTGTTTAAAAAACTAGAACACATTTTTTAAATATGTTTTTTTTGTGGTCACTGACAATTCAACAGATGGAGTTGGTTGAAACTACTCTGTTGCTTCCATTCATTGAAGTGAATGGTAAATCATTAAAAACTATGACAAAATAAAAGCACCAAATGTCACTGAATGTCTTCAAACAGATCAACTCAATTACTTCCTAGTTTTTCTTTTTTGGTTGGTTTGTTTGTTTGTTTGTTTGTTTGTTTTGTTGCAGTACTGGCGACTGTGATCTGCCAGTTGGAATCATTACAGCTTTTCATACATCAGTGTGCAAACATTTGTGACATATTCAAATAAATGGAAATGAGAGCCATTTTAAATTTACCTAGAGCAACGATTTTGGTTGGTTTCTAATCTACCTGGTTTAACAGCTCAAAACAACTTTACATTCGAACTTTCACTGTACGGGATCTACAGTATAAAATACACATTGATAGTATGTTTTAGACTGTTCAGATTTTCCAGTATGCACATCCTTATTTGTAGTCAAGCCCATCATTTGTCTTATATTAGTCGCCACGTTGTCGGAAACTGTCCATTAATTTACTTTGACTGCGTTGTGTATGGGTGAATTAGAGGAACAGAACAGAGAGGAGGAGAGAACTGAGGCAGACAGGAGGAACACCCTTTGGATAGTTTAGCCCACATCAATGAGTCATCGTCGTGCTCTCTTTTACAACACTTTTGATCTTCCTAAACATTTGCGCTTGTTTGTGAAAACTTACACTCGCTGTGAAATAGTCTAATTTTAGTCGATATCTTTTCCTAAAGTAAAACTCTCCTCAAATGTGTCTCTTATGGTTATACACGGTAATAAAGCGTCGTTTTGTTTTGTAGTATGCGTTTGACAGAAGTACGGACATCACGCTTCTCTTTAACAGTTTTAGGCAGCAATGGGCGTCGACACATGAACTGTCGAATAAGTACCATTTAGGATGATTATTCTCAGAGAAGATTTATAAGATGCATAAATAAATGCGTTCGCAATGTTAATGCGTGTTACACAAGATGTTAGATAAACTTACCATCTTTGAGATTCGTGGACTAAGTTATAGGCTACTTCAAAGAGTTCGAAGCTGAAAAAAGCGACAAAAAAACGATACCTTAGTAACATTATAGTCGAGTTATTTATAATACACAATATACAAAGATACAACGTTGAATAAACAAAGTGTCAATAATAAGAAATTAATAATTTGAAACATTTAAATAATTTGAGTTCTCAGACAGGTAGCATCTTACCTGGTTGCTTCATAGAATATGAGTAGGAAAGTTCTAGTAATGGTATTTAGGCTAAATGTGTATTTTCATGCACTTACCGGGAGAAGACTTTCTAAGTTCGGATGAGCAACAGGACAAAGCGAGCAAGCAGCAGGAATGAGGAGTGAAATTCGCTAGTAGGAGGATTAAACTTGACTACGATTTGTTGAGCCACACCCTAGAAACCCCCTAGCTGTGGTTTATGGGTAGTGGTGTTTTTTCCTTTCTTTTTGATTTCAACAATTCTGTCATAAATCAAATCAGTGAACTGCTTCAGGGCACCAGGCATAAAAAAATAATAAAGTGCAGATAACTTTTTAAAACAAATTTATAAACAGGAACTTGTGCCATGAGGAGACAATGGTTTGTGAAACCTTAGATGGTACCCCACCCTGTAGGTCAACAAACGGCTTGAGCAGGTGCTCTTACTGTTTAATAAGGCAAAGAGAAAAACTAGCCTATTTGTAAAGCAACATATTAAGACATGTCAAACACACAAAGATGGGTGTCATGTTACATAAATCTAATGTTTTATTCAGAAAATGTCCCATTGTTAATCATTTACACTCGATGCATACATTCTGATTAAATTTCAAGCCCAAACACAATTCCCACAGCGCTGTTATTAAACAAAAGGATGCAATGATTAAAAAGGATGTCAGGATTAAAGCTGTTGTGACCAAACCAATTAAAACTGATACAAAAACACACATGTAACAAGTAAAAGTAAATTTGAAAGAATAGAAATCAGTCTTTATCATTGAAAATCCTGTAAGGTTTATTGCTTGAATACACAAATGACTGTTGTTCATAATAATAGTAATAATAATAATAATAATAATAATGTAGCATGTTAGCATGTTCGCCTCACAGCAAGAAGGTTGCTGGTTCGAGCCCTGGCTGGGTTAGTTGCCATTTCCATGTGGAGTTTGCATGTTCTTCCGTGTTCGCGTGGGTTTCCCCTGGGTACTCCAGTTTCCCCTACAGTCCAAAGACATGTGGTATAGGTGAATTGGGTAAGCTAAACTGTCTGTACTGTATGAGTGTGAAAAGAGGTTTCCCAGTGATGGGCTGCAGCTGGAAGGCCATCCGCTGCATAAAACATACAGTATGCTGGATAAGTTATCGGTTCATTCTGCTATGACAACCCCATATTAATAAAAGGACTAAGCTGAACACTAGAGACAATTTAACCTACCCAATTCACCTGTATTACATGTCTTTAGGCTGTGGGGTAAACCAGAGCACCCGGAGGAAACCTATGCGAACACGATCTCCCTGCGTGCTCCGATGCAATGCAAACTCCACACAGAAATGCCAACTCGAATCTCGAATCAGGCTCAAATCAGTGACCTTCTTGCTGTGAGGTGAAATTTAGATAAATAAAAAAAAAAGGCAAATTTTAGATAATTTAGCTTTAGATGATTATTTAGCTGAGTTAAACAATCTTTCAAACCTGATTAGACTAAACACTTCAGTGTCCTTTTGCAGGCATCAAGGTTTGATTGACATGCAAAAAAATGTTTTTGCATGAGTGTGTACTTGATCATCCTGCATTGTTAGGACTTACCTGGGGCAACAGTGGCTCAGTGGTTAGCACTGTCACCTCACAGCAAGAAGGTCACTGTGTCGAGCCCCGGCTGGGTCAGTTGGCATTTCTATGTGGAGTTTGCATGTTCTCCTTGTGTTCGTGTAGGTTTTGTAGGCTCTGGTTTCCCCCACAGTCCAAATACACACGTTATAGGTGATTTGAATAAACTATACTGGCTGTAGTGTATGTGTGTGAAAGAGTGTGTATGGATGTTTTCCTGTATAGGTTGCAGCTGGAAATATGTGTCATCACTATATCACAAAATTTGCTACTTTAGATTCATTTAGATTCACATCTAGCTACTGCTAGATTCATTTAAAATAGTAGAACATTTAACCACATTACCCTTATCCTGAGGGGCCTCCATTGGTTGCCCATCCAATTTAGAATGGATTTTAAAGTGCCTTTTACTGGTGTATAAATCCTACATAATCTAGCCCCAAATAATCTTTCAGAGCTGTTCCATTTTTATACTCCCATGACATTATTAAGATCCAATGAGCAAAATCTTCTTTTAGTTCTCAGTCCAGACTAAAATGTAGAGGGCACAGAGCTTTTTTGTGGCTGGTCGTGGTTGTGGAACAATCTTCACCATGGGAGTAGAATAGAACTATCACTATCTATTTTTAAATCACTTTTAAAAACGTACCTTTTCTGTTTGGCCTATTAATATTATGATAGTTTTTGATTATTGCTTTATTTTTAAATGTATATCTGTTGTTTCTCTTGTTATTATTTTTATGTTTTTATAATTTTCTCTGGGTGGTGCGGTGGTGCAGTGGTGTCGCCTCACAGCAAGATGGTTGCTGGTTCGAGTCTCAGTTGGGTCAGTTGCTATTTTTCTGTGGAGTTTGCATGTTCTCCCGGATCGCGTCGAATTTCTCGGGGTGCTCTGGTTTTCCCCCACAGGTCCAAAGACATGGACTACAGGTAAATTAGGTTGGCTAAATTGTCCAAAGTCTATATGTGTAAATGAGTATGTATGGTGTTTCCCAGTGTTGGATTGCAGCTGGAACGGCGTCTGCTGCATATAACATATGCTGGATAAGTTGGCGGTTCATTCCACTGTAGCAACCCCTAATTAATAAAGAGACTAAGCCGAAAAGAAAATGAATGAATGAATATTTTATATTTCACTAAATACTAAATAAATATCTTGGGCCCTACAGCCCTTTGGGCAGTCATGTGGCTGTTTTTATATGTGCTTTATAAATAAATAAACTTGAACTAAACATTAATTTAGTAATAATTTTAAGGTTGACTACAGGACTGACTGCCAAACCAAAGAATTTTTCTATTATTCATCCACTAATAGTCCTTAGAAATTATAATTAGCTAGACCTATTTTAACCAACACTAAGGTCAAAGTGAGTTTTAAGAGAAATGAGCAGAGCTGAATTTAGTTATTCAGCTGTGATTTATGCAGCTTTGTTTCATTACATGCAAGTAGACAACATTTCTACTTGATAAAAATAATGCACTTTGAAATTATATTGATTTTTTGGAAGAGAGCAAGATAGTAGCTTCCAGAACCGTCCGGCGGCGGACCGAACTATTTTTGGGAAACACCAACTTTTTCCGTTTCTCTCTCTTCCGTGTTGCGATAACAATATCTGACACTCGAAATACACAAAAAAGTTCCCCTTGCGTAGTGAATATTTATGTCAGAAGTACATTAAGAGCTCTTGTATGTGAACGGACACCCCTCCAGTCTGTGTAAATGGAATATGACCGGGCGCATATATGGTCCTCGTGCTCCTCCTGTCTGGATTGTGTTTCTCGGGCGGCGCCTTTCACATCTCTGAGGAGTGACGTTCACGACCGTCTGCAACCATGGAGTGGAAACCTATGGAAATAAACCCAGAGGTCTGAAGCTATTTCGTTACTTTTTCCTCGCTGGCCGAACTGTGTATCGTACGTGGCTTCGCTTTCTTCGTAATGACCATGTCGTTTGTGTGCGCTTGGTTTGTTTTCAGATGCTGAATAAGGTACGTTCGCTGAGTCATATGTGATGATGGAAGACTGGCTGTCTGTAGAGGACTGTGGCGTTCGTGGCTACACTGTTTTGGCCCTAAATCTAAACCGAAAGGGCGTGGACTTATACACATCGTCACCATAACACGTATTATGCATGGTTAATAAATAAAAGTGTCCGTGCATAATCCCTCTATTCAGATGTATCGCTTATCTATAGTTGTTAATAATAAACAGGCGAAAATGAAATTACCCTGTTATGTTTTACTCTGAGTATATTAGACTTTTTTTTCTTTTTTGCATAGATAACGGTATTTAGATGTTTTGTTTTCTACTGTATTTGTGTGTAGGTGTTGAGCAAGCTGGGTGTGGGCTCGAAATGGCGTTTTGTCGATGTTTTGGGTCTAGAAGATGAATCTTTGTCAGGAGTGCCCTCACCCTGCTGTGCCATGATGCTGCTCTTCCCTTTAACGCAACAGGTACGTACCGACGCACGCTGGCACGCACATGAGCACATCAGTTGACAAGGGCGTGGTCACTTGAAGTGATGTACTTCATTAAAGCGGTAAACCAAAGTATTTTTAAACCTTTGCTAAAATTTCATTATAGCAAATATTAAAACTGTAACGCTAAAGTATTGAAAATGAGGGTCTTAACTTATTGATTTTACTTGATCCCACAGTAGATCTATTTAATATTAATGCATGACCTTGCATTTAAATTCTTAATAATTGCATTTTGTTATGACTTTTTTTTTTTTTCATTGTGAACCTTAACCATACATTTCATTCCTGGTTTGTTGATCAATATTTACTAATACATCATAAAAAGTTAAAGTTGTATTGAGTAATGTTAAAATGAAAAGAAATTTTCTAAATGTAGGTTCAGGAGGAGTCTAATAACATTTCATCCATGTCAATAATTCTCATTGTGCACATCTAATCTGCAGCCTGTGCTTCACTGTCCTTGTGGCAGTATTTCTGTCATGCTTCCACCACCCCATCTTCTTATTCTCCTCAGTCTTTATCTTTACTGAAAGGCATTCATAGGGAAGTTCAAACCTAGAGCTCAAGCTGAGCCTTGGGTTCGAGACTCTTTAAAAAATGTGCAAGCCTTTAATGTGTTTGTTTACCATTTTAAAAAGGCTGAATGAGCCAGCAAACTTGTAAACATTTAAGTTTAAGAAAGCCTTTTTTTTAATGTTAGCTAACCCCCCCATGAATTACTTGAACAAGATATTTTGAAAAATGTTAGATACCTGAAACCATGGACTTCCATGGTAGGAAAAGCAATTACCATGCAACTCGGTGGTTGCGATTTTTTTTTTTTTTTTTTTTTTTTTTTTTTTTTTTTTTTTTTTTTTTTTTCTTCCAGAATTTCAAAGTAACTTGTCCAACAAATAAGAATCTCAAACTGGTTTGAGATGAGTGAAGGTTGAGTAAGTGACCATTTTCAGTTTTAAGCAAACATTCGTTTAACGAATGGGACCTTATTGTTCATTGTTGGTTTTAAATTAATTACTTTTTTTTTTCTTTTTTATTTCATTTTAGCATGAGGATTTCCGTTCTAAACAATCTGTTGGTGACTGTAAAGATGTGTATTTTCTGAAACAAACTGTGGTCAACTCCTGTGGAACTGTGGGCTTGGTTCATGCTGTGGCCAACAACCAGGACAGTATTGATTTTGGTAAGTGGATATGTTTAAGGAACAGAGCTGATGACCTTGATTTTTGAGTTTATTTATTGATTGATGCGGAAAACGAAATATGGAGTACACTTGTATTGATCATAAATTAGGCTTTATTATTGTATGAACAGCATAAATCACATCAAATCTGATCTTCTGTTCTGAATCTGATAAAGTCAGATGTTTTTCATTGAAACTTAAGTCTGAAGTCAAAATTATTGTGACTAAGATTCACTAGTTTAAACTGAAATGTGAAAGGCCATAAAAATAAAATGACACCCAGTTTTCTTTGTTTATAGGTTCTATTACATCTACGTTTAAGTTATTCTTAGAATATTAGTATACCATAAGATTAGGGTTAGTGCAAGTTGAAGTACTTTGAAAAGAGAATGTCTGTTGGAGCAGTGTCGGCAGATAGCTGAGAATTAGTTGACCGTTATATCAAAATTCATCAATCAACTCCATTATTCTGTTTTTAATTAACTTAACTAACTAACTCTGACTTCAATTGCCTTGGTTTTCAAAAAAAATTTTTGGGGGGCATGCATATGGGTCAGTTTGTGGTCGTTTACAATAGAATCTGATATTGGTCTCAAGAATCTGAGCACTACTCTAGGGATGTAAATATATATATATATATATATATATATATATATATATATATATATATATATATATATATATATATATATATATATATATATATATATATATATATATATATATATATATATATATATATATATATATATATATATATATATATATATATATATATATATATATATATATATATATATATTACAAGTGTGTAGTGTCAATATATTTGTAGGCAGTTTAGATTTGTGAGCGGCTGCTTATCCAACAAACAATTTTGTGTTTAATAGACAACTAAATGTAGACAGCTTGGCTAAAACAAGGCTAAACTTGGGCTGTCAGTGAAAATCTAATAGACATCCAAGGATAGCCCAAAACTGTACTAGTTATCAAATAGACTTAGACAGACTTTGTAGTCATTCATTTCTGTTTATTTGATGACTAGTCTTGTGTTGGGCAATTCTTGGAATTGGATGTTCACTGACAGCCCAAATTTAGCCTTGTTTTAGCCAAGATGACCATGTTCAGATGTCTATTAGACATCTTTTAAAAACAAAAACCGCTTGATGGGTAATGATTCATTTTTTTTTATTTTTTTACTTTTTCTCCCCCCTCCCTACTGTCTGCAGATAATAATTCTGCACTAAAGAAGTTTCTAGAAGCCACCTCAGGGATGTCTCCTGCAGAACGAGCCAAAGAACTTGAACAAAATAAGGTATTTATTAATGTCAAGCCACACAAAGCATGTGATTTCCCACATTTTTTTTTCTCCTTTAACCCAGAAACTGAAATTTTAGAATTGCTGCAAAGTTCATGCGACTAAGGCCCAGTTTTAAATTGTCCTTTTTATTAAGCCAGCAGTAGATGGTAATATTGTACTGCTTCACTTTGAATGGTGTTTAAAGAGAACAAATGTATTCAGGCTTGATTTTTGTGTTTTCAAATTAACTCAAGATAATGCTTTTACTCAGGCTATCCAAGAAACTCATGATGCTGTTGCTGATGAGGGTCAGTGTCGGGTAAGGCCAGACTGACATATGCACAAACGCACTAAATAATTTCTTAAATTGTTTAGATTAAACCGTTTTCTTGTTCTCCAACTCTTATTCCAACAGCCAGAGGCAGACAAAGTCAATTTTCATTTTATTACATTTGTCAATGTAAACGGTCGCCTTTATGAGCTGGGTAAGTGGATGACATGTAGTGTATGTGCTATTGTGCCAATGACCTGCATTTTAAATGATAAACTTTCTTACATATGTGAATTTAAACCATGTGTTTTGTACCTCAGATGGTAGAATTGA